>NW_020838021.1:4755379-5026044 GCF_003676395.1 Aethalodelphis obliquidens | reverse complement strand
TTTTTTTTTTTTTTTTTTTTTTGTGGTACACGGGCCTCTCACTGCTGTGGCCTCTCCCGTTGCGGAGCACAGGCTCTGGACGCGCAGGCTCAGCGGCCATGGCTCATGGGCCCAGCCGCTCCGTGGCATGTGGGATCTTCCCGGACTGGGGCACGAACCCGTGTTCCCTGCATTGGCAGGCGGACTCTCAACCACTGTGCCACCAGGGAAGCCCATCCCCATCTCCACTTTAATGGTGAGGAGATGGAGGCTGAGAGAGGCCTCAAGGTTTCTTTGCAAGGTAGTGTTTGAATGGTGCCTGACTGGAATCCCAGACATCTGGCTATCTTTCTGGTTCTCAAAGGTTCTAGTAAGCCCATCCTGCTGTCTCCTTTGCTTTTGGGAGAAGGTAGAGAAGTTTGGTTGCTGGGAAGGGGAGGCACCACAGCTGGCATGATGTGCTTCTTCATGGCATTGAGGTGATTATAGGGTTGACAGCACTAGTAGCTTCTGTAGGCTGTCTTCTGCCTCACTTTTTTTTCCTTAGCTCCTCCCTTCTAGCCCAGTCTCTCTTTCCCTGGAGTCAGAAAGCCCCTCTAAAACCATGCAATCCAGATTGGGACTTGAACCCACGGTCTTTTAATTCAGATCACACACCTGGTCTCAGGACTTAATGAAGCTTGGGTTCTTTATGTCTCATCACAGAAAGAATTCAGTGAGAGACAAAGTGATAGGTAAGAAGTAGATTTATTTAGAGAGATACACATTCCATAAACGGAATGTCATCCATCTCAAAAGGCGAGAATGGCCCTTGGAGAAACACACTCCACAGAGTGCGGGCCATCTTAGAAGGTGAGAGGCCCCAAAATATGGGGTGGCTAGATTTTATGGCCTGGGTAATTGCATAGGCTAATGAGTGGAAGGATTATTCCAACTATTGATATTTTGGGGGAAGGGGTGGGGATTTCCAGGAATTGGGTCACGGCCCACTTTTTGGCCTTTTATGGTTAGCCTCTTCAGAGGCTGTCATAGCACCTGTGGGTGTGTCATTTAGCATATGCTACTGTATTACAACGAGCATATAATGAGGCTCAAGGTCTACTGGAAATCGAATCTTCCGCCATCTTGTACCTAGTTGGTTCTAACCAGTTTTTGTCATGTCCTATGGCTATGTCATTCTTTTTTTTTTTTTTTTAATTTATTTATTTATATGTCATTCTTTTAAAGGTTGTGCCCTGTCCCCTTCCCTGCTGTTTCACCTCCAGCATAACCTACCTCCCACCACTGGCCAAAGTCCAGCGAGGACAGCATAGATGCAGGAATCAGGGAATGTTCTGTGCTGCCCTGTCTTCTATCTTCCTGAGCTAGATGTCCAGCATGCCTTGCTGATTTCTGATGCTTATGGGGATTAAGCCATCCTTTCAGGACCATGGGGTACTTGAAATGGCAGGTTAACAAATTTGAGCTTTATCTTGTAGGCAGAGGTTAGCTGTGGAAGGGTCGGTGTGCTGGGAGTTAGAAGGAAACTCTGGGGGAAAGGTGTGCTCTGGGATGTCGTTGTAGAAAGATAAGCAGGAAGCAGGAGCAGCTCTGCAGGGTAAACAAGGTGAAGGCGTCACCTCAGAGGGATGATCCAAGGAAGACTTTGTGCCAATTAATCACGATAGCTGGTTCCCCACCTTCCAGCAAATGGTTACAGAAAGCTGGTCACAGCTCTCAAGTGTGCTGTAATTATCTGTTTACTTGTCTGCCTTCCCTGCTTTTCTATGAGTTTTGAGAGCAAAGGGGCCTAGTTTTATTCCCCATTTCCTAGCACAGGGCAAGACCTGGAGTAAATGCTTGTTTGAATGATGGGAATTTCATAACTTTGCTCACAGATACTGCAAACAAATGCCCATCAAGGGCTGCCAATCCTTAGCAGTCTTTCCTACTTATATATCAGGCACCTGGGTAGAGCCATTGGGGTCCTGCTTAGTGGGCTGAAGCAGGCCTTGACTAGCCGGAGAATAGTTGGCTAAAATGGAGTCCTGGTGCCTGGCAGAGGTAGTTTTTTCCCTTAAGGGCCTGTTAAAAGTTTTTTTGAGGCTTGTTAAAATGGTAAAGAAGACTTTCTTCAAGGCTGTTGCAGTAGGGGAGAGAGACTGAACTCAACTCCTTTTTTTTAAAATAAATAAATTTATTTATTTATTTATTTTTGGTTGCGTTGGGTCTTCATTGCTGCGCATGGGCTTTCTCTAGTTGCGGCGAGTGGGGGCTACTGTTTGTTGTGGTGCGCGGACTTCTCATTGCAGTGGCTTCTCTTGTTGCAGAGCACAGGCTCTAGACGTGCAGGCTTCAGTAGTTGTGGCACGTGGGCTCAGTAGTTGTGGCACACGGGCTTAGTTGCTCCACGGCATGTGGGATCTTCCTGGACCAGGGATCGAACCCGTTTCCCCTGCAGTGGCAGGCAGATTCTTAACCACTGCACCTCCAGGGAAGTCCCTGAACTCAACTCTTAATATAACAAGGACAAGTGGAGATTTAAAGCCAATGAGCAGGGTGAGGGGGTAAGTGGATGCAAAATTACTAAGAGGAGTTTGATTAGATGTTGTTATGGACTGAATGTTTGTGTCTCTCCCATTCATATGTTGAGACCCTAATCCCCAATGTGATGGTATCTGGAGGTGGGGCCTTTGGGAGGTGATTAGGTTTAGATGAGGTCCTGAGGGTGAGGTCCTCATGATGGGATTAGTGTCCCTATAAGAAGAGGAAGAGAGGCCAGAGCCCCTTACCCCGACTCCTCCCTCTTCCCTTTTCCCCTCTCCCATGTGAGGACACAGTGAGAAGGAGGCCATCTGCAAGCCTGGAAGAGGGTTTTCATCAGGAACTAAACCTGCCAGCTTCTTGATCTTGGACTTTCCAGCCTCCAAAACGGTAAGAAATAAACGTTGTTTAAGCTATCCAGTCTGTAGTAGCTTGTTACAGCAGCCCTAGCTAAGATAGACTAAGGGTGAGGGAATTCTTGCTAAGCTGGCTTAACAGTATTATTACTAAAGGGAAACCAAAGACTTAGAAATCAAAGGTAAGGGGTAGGAACTTGATCAGACATCAAGGGTGATCGGGTATCTCAGGTGGGGGAATTTTCCGCTAAACTGACTTTGCAGGATTCTTTGCCAAAGACAGGCCAAGGACAGGGCTGAAGAGGAGGTCTAGTTGAAAAGAGGGCTTAGAGGAGCCTGACTAAATGTTGGTCAAGGAGGGAGTCTCTTTCAGGCCTAGTCTGCTGGGGCATACCTTTGCTCATTATGTCTGGCATCTGCCACACCACTGTGACCTCCATTTGCCCAGGCAAATTTTGCATGGGTAGGCACACCTGGTGGGAAACCTAAGCTGATGCTGGTGGTTGCCAGGTGGAGCCGTCCATTAGAATCACCTGCGGAGCAGCTTTAACAATACCTATGCCTGGGCCCCACATCTGCTAAATCTGAATTGATGTGGGGATGAGGCATCTATATATTTAAGAAGCTTTCCTGGTGACCTTCATTATCAGCCAGGTTGGGGACCCAGAGGTTTACATGATGGATTGACCAAGAGAGTGATAGAAAGGGAATGGGAACTGATTGTTGGGGAGGGGGTGGGGAGAATGCTGGAGGGGATACGATGTCTACTTTGCCCCCTCTCCCCATAGACTTGGGTTCTCTCCACATTTGCAGGGTGCCAGGAATTGTGTACTCAGCAAAATAGCAAAGTAGGTGAACAGTGTTTGTAATGTCTGCCACTTTTGCTTCTCAGGTCTTTGTTTTTCTCTTTAACCCCTTCAGAGCATCTGTTCCCCCTCAGACATCTGGTACCCTCACCTTCTTTCTATTGTCTTCTTTCTGAAAGAGGCTGTTCACTAAGGTTCGTACTTTTGATGAGGCAGATTGGCATTTTTTAAAGGGGGCAGATCCAGAAGTTAAAGAACTGGATGTTCCAAAGTAGGAAATTCAGACATCTGAGAGGTGGCAGCAAGGTTGTGTGTGTGTGTGTGTGTCCAGAGGTGGTGAGGGAAAGGCTCTCTAGTATCCCTACAACTGACACAGACGTAGCTGCTTTCTTTTCCTGTGCCTAAGGTTGGCTCAGATACGTTGTCTATGCTCCAGATTCCTAGGACTTTCTGGGAGCTATCAGGCAGACTTCTATCTTTTTCCTAAAAGAACTGAAAAATGAAAGGTTTAAAGCTAAATACTGACTCTCAGGTAAGATGCAACCCTTACTGAAATAGCACTATGTCAGCAGAACACGGTCTCATTGGTTCATTATCAAGCAAGGTCAGGACATTATTTCTGGCAGCTTCTGAAAGCCACAGCCTGTTAGAAAAAAGTCGTCTTCCTGAGGGTTTAATATAGCTTGCTCTCACTTGCTCTTCTCTGGAGCGCACGTGCTCTCTCTTTTCTTGGGCCTCCTTTTAAAATGCTAATTAAATTTGTTTGATCTCTGCTGCCCCCCACCCCTAGCTAATTTTGGAGATCAAGAAAGGGAGCTTGATATCTATAAAAGATGTGCCTGTTTTTCCACCTGAGCTACCTTTGTATTTCATTCTGTTTTATTACAGGAAATTGTGAGGGGGCCCTAAACACTAACATACATAACATTGATTGTATTCTGCATAACAAATTGGATTAGGATAATTACCACACAGATGTTAAAAAAAACGTTGAATGCAAATCAATGCAATTAGTCATGACTTAATATACTATAATTCACACATTGGAATGTCTTATTGTGATTATACTATTTTAGAACAAAATGCTTTAACAAAAAAAGAGGAAGAAAAGAATTCTTTTACTCTGGTGCTGCACGTGCTCTGAACGAGAAATTGTTTTATGCTAATTTGGAATTTCACTACTCAGAATTCTTATTAACTAATCAGATCCTTCAATTTCTCTTGCCCCCTTTTATATAGAGAAAGCTGCTTCTTTAGCAAGACAATTTCATGCGCAATTCAACTTAAATGCCACCATTATGAACAAAGGAATTTGCACACGGATGCTTTTGACAAACATGGCTTTAGAAAAGCAAGCCTTGGGTGGTGGGGGGCAGGGCCACCCCCCCCCCCACCACTGATAGCCCGGACCCTGAAACAAAGCAGACAGAAAGTAAGCAGTTGGAATGAATCCAAGTCAGCCAGCAAATAGGCGGATCTGTCACAAGGGCAGTAGGCTCAGAGCTGCCACAAAGGGTTGTGCAGCTTGTGCCTAGCTGAGGGGGCCCATGGGGGCTGAACTGCAGCCCAGGATCCATGCACCAAGCTGCACAACCAGGTGACCCAAGGAAAGGATGCCTTTTTCCAGTTCACACAAAGGTGCCTTATGGGTACAAGGCAGGAGTTTGGTCAAAGAGAGGAAAAAAATTCTCATGGCCAGAAACTACAGAAGCTGGGACCTCTGGAGTCTGAACTGTGAACTTGAATATAATTCCTAACTTTTCTGGTTTATCCTACAGCACCCCACCCCCACCCCCCTTGTTTAGAATTCCCTGAGATCTAGGTTTTACACTCTGGAGTGCTTGCTCTTTGTAATTGCTATCATGTCAAAGCTTTGCACACCCAACTGAGCTGGGGGGCCCTGGAGGGTGTGTGTAGGAGGAATCATTTTCCCTCTGTTCTTCTAGGTTCTTGGCTTAGACTCCCCACCCCGGAATAAAAACAGATTAACCGGAGAAAAACAAGTTTAATAACATGTGTACCTCTTGTATACCTGGGAGAGACCGGGAAAACTAACTCCTTGAAACGGGCCAAGCCACCACCTTAAATACCATCTCCAGCTAAAGACAAAAGATGCTGAGGGGAGGGAGGCCAGTTTTGGGAGGATATCAGGAAGAGCACAGTAAATGAGGGTATGGTTGTTATGCAGATTGAAGTGACTGCCTTCTCCATTGATGAGCATTTCTAGAGATTTAGTCATCTTGTGGTACAAAGAGGGAGACACCCTTATAAATGGAGATTTCCCTTATAAATGTAAATGTCTGTTACAAAAGGGTACCTTCTGCTCAGTTTTTAGAGTTTTCCCAGTGTCTGCTGTTTAATAATCAGCCTAAAATAATCCTTGTGCTGAAGAGGCACATTTCGGGGTGGCACATTGTGCTTCCCTTCAAGGGCTAGGCTTGTGTCATCATCATCCTGCCTGGAGTCTCCCCACCTAGAGTTGCCAGATTTAGCAAATAAAAATCCAGGATGCCCAGTTAATTTGAATTCCAGATATACAACAAATGCTTTTATAAACGTACAATAAAACAAATATATCCCATGCAATATTTTGGACATATTTACACTAAAATTAGTGTTGTTTATCTGGTATTCAACTTCAACTTGGTGTTCTGTGTTTTATCTGGCAACCCCACCTCAGCACAGAGCACAGAGCTTGTGGATTAAAATACATCTAGGCCAGTGGTTACCACATTGAGTGTGCACCAGAATCACCTGGAGGTGATTAAGACACAGACTGCTGGTTCCCACCCCCAGAGTTTCTGATTCAGCAAGTCTGGGGAGGTGCCCCCAAATTGGAATTTCTAACAAGTTCCCAGGTAATTGGGTGCTGCTGGTCTGGGGACCACACTTGAGGAACCACTGCTCTAACACAGCCTCAATAAATACATCCAATGGGAATGCAGCTCTTGTTGCCAAGTTGATACTATGCAAGCAGAAAGCTTCGCAGACTGCTTGCAGCAGGTCTGGGGGCTCCCAGGCAGTGCTCCTTCAAGGGGAGTGTAGTCACCCGTGCTGCCCTCAGCTACCTCCCTGCATAATCCCTCTTGACTGTGTTAGGTTGATGATAAGCAAAATTGCGGTTTGGATTTGTTGCTTCTGGTCTTGTTTGTACCTACATCAACTTTAACTCCTCTACCTCTGTCCCTTCCTCTAGGTGCCAGTGTCTTTCCATTCTCTAAACCAGGGATGTGAAGACACTGATTCACTTTGAGGCTTTCTTCCTTTCTTCTGGGCAAGTCACCAGAATGGCCCTTTAGTTACAAAAATAGAGATGACTACATGCCCATTGTCATAGGGTACTGACACTTGTCAGGGGAAATTTGTATAAGGAGTATCAGGATTTCTATTTGAGATTGAGATCCCGAATTTCTGACTGAGATCCTGACCCTTTCTACTTGAGGCCCAAAGTTATTGTAACATAATTGGGATGGACTAGGGTGGCCCTGGCCCATTCCAGGGTTCGAGAAAGGGTAACAAAGCTCCAGAGATAAAAAGCACTATGAGGGTAGAAGGAGCCAGAACCAGGTGGCTGGCCTCTGCACTGGAGGTCCTGTGGTACAAGGGGGATTGGGAGACATTTCTGCCAAGTCTTTGAAGCCACTGATACCAAAATCTGCCTCAACATAGCCCCTCCCGGGAACAAAGTTAAGCCACAAGCAAAGATCCATGTGTATGAAAGAGTTGGAAGATAGAAACATTTGTCTGGGGCAATCAAGTCCCATCATCCTTATGGGACATAACCGGCCCAGCAGTCAAGGTCGTATACAGTCATCCCTCAGTATCCATGGGGGGCTGGTTCCAAGACCCCCACGGATACAAAAATCTCAGATGCTCAAGTCCCTTATATAAAATGGTGGCATAGTATTTGCATATAACCTAGCACATCCTCCCCATACTTTAAATCATCTCTAGATTTCATATAATACCTGATACAATGTAAATGTTATGTAAATGGTTGTAAATACAATGTAAATGCTATGTAAATAGTTACCAAGGCGTTGCAAATTCAAGTTGTAGTGTTTGGTACTTTCTGGAATTTTTCTTCCAAATATTATCAATACGTGGTTGGTTGAATGTGCAGATGTGAAACTCACTGATACAGAGGGCCAACGATCGTGGTCTCAGGGAGTGTGTCTGATACCCTGTGTTCTAAGGGACCCCAAGATAAAGGCTGAATTTTCTGTCAATATGGGCATATAAAAATCCAGTCATCATAATTTGAACACTGAAAGAAATGTTAAAATTTGTACTTTGAGTTGGTGAAGTGGCAAGTACTTCTTATGCATGATATATATATATATGTTGTCACCTCTCTCTTTTGCTCTCATGGTAGACACTGTTATGTGATCACAGCCCTCTTTCCGATTGACCCTGGGCATGCCTTTTGTATCCTTCTGTTATTAGTTAGGGTGTTCTTGGTTGCAAGTGACAGAAAAACTTAAATCCTTATCTAGCACTTACTATGTGCCTGGCACAGTTCTAAAGGCTTTATAAATTTTCAAATTCACAGACTCTTTTAAATAAACCATAGAAGGTAGAGTTATTATCCCAATTTTACAGATTAAACAAAAAGGGGATTTTTTTTTTTTTTTTAGTATGGATTCAGGGGTGTCTCACAAAACCCAAGTGAATGTAAGTGAACTTCAGAGATGAACTGGGACTATGGGATAAATACTGCTTGGGTTCTCTCTTTACCACTTGTTTCTCTACCTCTTTGTACTGTGTTCATTCTTCTCTCTTATATTAGATCAGCTTTCTCTTTCTAGTCCATATGGAGGAAAATCTGGTGGCTAATACCACCCAAGTTTTACATGTTTTGAATCTGACCATCCAGAGAGAGAAACTGATCTCTCTCTTAATTCACACATCTTCTTGGAGGGAACTTATTAGCTCAGTTTGGGTTAGGTGTCCAGCCCTGGATTCAGTCTCTTGGGGATAAACTTTGGCTAACCAAATGTAACTCATAAAAGAGGGACTTACAAAACCATGGACAGAGGGCTGCAAGTCATGTTGTAGGAACAAGTAGTTCCTACTGATACCATGTGGAAAGACGAAGGAAAGGGAAAAGTCCTTGAAATGAAGTATGGGGAAGACAATAGCTGTTCACAAAATCTTAACTCACCATTCCATCTGCCTTCTACCCAGTGATCAGAACTGGTACATGGTACTATTTGTCATCTCTCCTCTGACGTCTTCCCTTTAGGATAGGTAATGAATGTGGTCGCCTCATTTACATTCATTGCATTGGTCCAAAGGGAGGATCCTCATATCTGTCCCAAGTTGGCCCTGTTCTCTGCCCCTGTGGCCCTTTTCTGTTGATGTCCAATCTTGCTTGATCTCACCCTGCAGGTGAACTCAGTCAACTGAATGCACTTTCAATGAGCTTTTCCTAGACATGGTGACAGAGCTGTTATGGACAAGGAAATTACCCCAGAGAGGGATATGGCAATTAGAGGAGTGAGGCAGGGTGGATGTGTCATTAAGAACGTTTGTCTGTCTGGCAATTTAGGCAGGACCTCATAGGGTAATAATTAGGCCCAGAAACTGAATTTTGTTAGAGATGCTTAGAGGTCAGTAATCTCCTGGGGATGGACTCATGCTAACCAGATTTAAATCACAAGCGATAGCGATCCAAAGCCAGAATTCCAACTTATTCATTTTCAGGGATACAGATACTGTTAATCAGACTGGAGTTGGCATGTCAGCCTGTCAGGCCAGATTTGAAAGGGAAGTTTAATGGTAGAAGAAGGTTGTTTGGGGAGAAAGGAATGAGAACTAGGGGAATTCCTTGAATTATCTCAACGGCATCTGCCATCCACCTGTGATAGCCCCACCCTAGGAACAGATCAGAGAACAAAGACTAAATACTCATATTTGTTTATGAGAATGAGCTTTTCTGGACCAGTTGAGCAACAATTGAGAGCTTCTTGTTCTTTGACTCACCACCTTCTAGATCTCCACACTAAGCTCTTCTTTGGTTAACACATCTATCCTCAGCTTCAGTCAAATTATCATGCAATAATTACCTCAAACAAGTGTTCTGAGAAAGGAACCTAGTTCTGCCGGATGATAACTGATGGTTGCAGCTAAAAATGTTTTCCAAGTCAACACGAGTTAAACTTAAGTAGGTTTCTTTTCCATAGGATTTCTCAGAGCCTTTAGTGAACTAACATGCACTGAGAATTTCTAATAGAAGGCTGGAGATCACAAATTTATTTGACCACTTAGTTGTATTTTTCAAAAGAAGTCATGACGGCAAGTATATTGGTTTCCTACCATTGCTGTTAACAAATCAGCATAAACTTCCGGGCTTGAAATGACACAAATTTATTATCTTACAGTTCTATAGTTCAGAAGTCCTGAAATCAAGGTGTAAGCAGGGCTTTGTTCCTTCTGGAGGCTCGAAGGGAGAATCTGTTTCCTTGTTTTTTCCAACTTCTAGAGGCCACCCACGTACCCTCTCCATCTTCAAGTCCACAGAATAGCAACTTTAAATCCCTCCCCTCTTTTTTCCCCTCTACTCTGCCATCACATCTTCTGACTCTGACACTCCTGCCTCACTCTTATAAGGACTCTTGTGATTCAGGATAATCTTCTCAAGATATTTAACTGAATTGCACTTGCAAAGTCCTTTTTGCCATGTAACCTAACATGTTCATAGGTTTTGGGGATTAGGATGTAGATATCTTTGTTGCGGGGTGGGGGTCATTATTTTACCTACCACAGGAAACAATGGGAAACACTGGACTGTGGTATTAAACACGCTAATACAATCATAGTCTTTGGAGACTGTGCTAAGGTCAAACTTCATTGAATTTGGGGGAGTTCCTGACATATCTCAGCTAACTGTTTAGAGGTTAGAATGGGCTCCTATACATCTCACAGAATTCTCAAAGGGTACTTACTACCTGTACGACCTAATGCTCTCTTCTTGCCGGGCAGTGGCAAAAGCTCCTGGATGGAAAAAAAGGAAGGGCTTGTGCACTGAAGAAGGGGACTTTCCCCAAGACTCCTTCCCAGAAACATGCAGTTCTCAGAGACTAAAGTCATGTAAAGGAATTCCATGGCAATGGGTTAAAGTTACTTGTTTAATCGAAAGTAGAGATAATCTATTATTTGAAATGGAAATTAGGGCTCCAGAATGTCTTAAATGAGAGTGTTACCACGCTGGGAAACCCCCTGCCGACTTGTGAGCCAGAAAGTAAGGCTGCAAGCAGGTGACCTTTTCATGCCACCCAGACATATTTGTGACAGGTGCTGCTCTGCGCTTGCAGAAATTGACACCCAAAGTTCTTCACTTTCCTGCAGAGAAAATCTGATCTCTTTTTCTCTTCCTCTAAAGATAATTTTAACACATGATGGTAATAATTCTTGACTTTGATCTAGTTTCTGTTGGGTATAGGGTCCCCAAAGCTAATGATGTCACCAGAAACCAAACTGAAGATGGAGTTACTGAAATTCCGTTAAACACTAATTTGACTACTTAAGCACCTGACTGTGCTAAAGATTCCATTGCAGGGCTTCCCTGGTGGCGCTGTGGTTGAGAGTCCGCCTGCCGGTGCAGGGGACACGGGTTCCTGCCCCGGTCCGGGAGGATCCCACATGCCGGGGAGCAGCTGGGCCCGTGAGCCATGGCCACTGAGCCTGCGTGTCCGGAGCCTGTGCTCCACAACGGGAGAGGCCACAACAGTGAGAGGCCCGCGTACTGCAAAAAAAAAAGATTCCATTGCAGAGAGCAAGTAACTCAGATTGTTGAGAAATAATTCCACATGAGGCTTTGGGTCTGCTTGGGAAAATACATGCCAGAAGTTCCCAGACATTTTTGCTCACCAAATCTCAATAGCCTTTTCTTCACTCCCATGTTTTTCTTGTTCCCACTGACTACCCTAACTTACTAGATTTTAAAAATATTTTGGCTCCAGTGACCAAGCCCTATGCTAGTTTTCCTTCTATCCCTTTGGCCACACCTCTTGTACTTCCCGGTTCTCTTTTTTTTTTAAAAAAATTTGTTTTTATTTTTGGCTGTGTTGGGTTGTCGTTGCTGTGAGCGGGGCTCTCTCCAGTGTGGCGAGGGGTGGCTGCTCTTGTTGTGGAGCACAGGCTCTAGGCGCGCAGACCCCAGTAGCCGCGGCACATGGGCCCAGCAGTTGTGGCTTGCGGGCTCCCGAGCACAGGCTCAGTAGTTGTGGCGCACGGGCCCAGCCACTCCGCGGCATGTGGGATCCTCCCGGCCCAGGGCTCGAACCCGTGTGCCCTGCACTGGCAGGTGGACTCTCAACAACTGTGCCAACAGGGAAGCCCTCTCTCTTTTCTTCATTCAAACTATGAATTCTCCTGAAGACACAGTCATTGGCACTCTTCTCTTTTCTTTATGTGTTCTTTCATCCATCCATCAAACATTTTTAATGTTTATTTATTTATGTTTGGAGACTTAAATTGCACTCTGGGGATACAGAAATGTATTAGATACAATCCTTCTGAGAACTCAGATTAGGGAAGGAGACGGACAGGAAATCAATGAACACAATATAGTGTAATATCTACTATGAAATATATGTGAAATCTTTTAATGGAAATCCATGGCAGAGGCATCTATATGTGTTTCCAAGTGGGACGCTTTCAGGTGCAAGTAACAGAAAACTCAAGATGACTTAAACCATAAAAACAAATATTATTTCTTATAAAAAGATATATCTAAAGGTAGAGAGGTCCCAGAATTGCTCAGTTCAGTAGCTCAAGGACCTCATTAAGAACCCAGTCATTTTCCATCTTTTCATCTGCTATCTTTAGCATATCCCTTGCAGAATTGCAAGACGGTTGTAGCAGTTCCACATATTACATGTAGAAATGATGATGTTCATCTAAAAAAGGTGTTTCCTGCAGTGTGTTTAATTTTATGAGTAAGAAAACCCATCTTCCATACCCCCACCCAACTTCCCCTTGGGACCCATCAGCTATAGTTACCTAAGTCAATTACTGACAAGGGGAATGAAACTACCATGATTGGTTTAGATGAGTGGATCTCAACTTTGTCTGCATATGAGAATCACCTTGGAGAGCCTTTTAAAAGCCCATGCCCCAGGACTTCCCTGGTGGCGCAGTGGTTAAGAATCTGCCTGCCAATGCAGGGGACACGGGTTCAAGCCCTGGTCCGGGAAGATCCCACGTGCCATGGAGCAACTAAGTCCGTGCTTCACAACTACTGAGCCTGCGCTCTAGAGCCCGCGAGCCACAACTACTGAGCCTGTGTGCCACAACTACTGAGGCCCACGTGCCTAGAGTCTGTGGTCTGCAACAAGAGAAGCCATCGCAGTGAGAAGCCCACGCACTGCAACAAAGAGTAGCCCCTGCTCACCGCAACTAGAGAAAGCCTGCATGCAGCAACAAAGACCCAACACAGCCAAAAAGAAAGAAAGAAAGAAAGAAATTTATGAGATGCAGACATAGAGAATGGACTTGAGGACACAGGGAGAGGGAAGGGTAAGCTGGGACGAAGTGAGAGAGTGGCATGGACATATATACACTACCAAATGTAAAATAGATAGCTAGTGGGAAGCAGCCACATAGCACAGGGAGATCAGCTCGGTGCTTTGTGACCACCTAAAGGGGTGGGATAGGGAGGGTGGGAGGGAGACGCAAAAGGCAGGAGATATGGGGATATATGTATAGCTGATTCACTTTGTTATAAAGCAGAAACTAACACACCATTGTAAAGCAATTATACTCCAATAAAGAGGTTAAAAAAAAAGAAAGAAAGAAATTTATGGAAAAATAAATAAAAGCCCATGCCCCAGCATGTCTTAGAGCAATCAAATCAGAATCTGACTGTAGGATCTGGACATCAATGTTTTTGAAGTTCCCCAGATGACTCCCCTGTGCAGCCAAGGTTGAGAACCATTGGCCTAGACCACTCCCTCTGATTTTTTTCCTCTGCAGCAGAGGCATGCCTAGGCTCCCTTAAGAGCACAAGTATCTGCTATAGGACAAAACTGGGATTCTGTAAGCCAAGAAGAAATGAGGAAAAGCTTTGTGGTAGGCAAAGCACAATGTCTGCCACAGTAACTAATCAACATTCATGATTTCAACGAGCACTTCTATGTGGAGACTGACGCTTCTGGTTCTGACTTCATCTGAGCTCCTGACCTATTTCAACTGTCTCCTGGCATTTCTACTTGGAGTTTTTGTCCGCACCTCACTCTCAATTTGTTCCAAACCAAGTGTTCCAGCCTGCTTTCCGTCCTGATGACATTATTTCCATCATGTGGTACCAGCATTCTCAGCGTACTTCAGGCTCAAATTCTTGGAATCTTTTCTTATCCATCCTATTTTTAAAGTCACCCTGGTTTTTTTTTTTCACCGTTAAGCTGCAACATTTTAATTCTACTCCATCATATCACCTTCTATCCTTGTTCAGGCTGCCCTACAGCACTGCATGCTTGCATTCTGTAACAGCTACCTAGCCGGTTTCCTGATTCCAGTCTTTCACTCTTTGGATCATTCTGCATATCACTGTAGCTTCATATTCCTAAGATAGTGCCTTCTGCATGTGATTCTGCCTTTTGATGGTTACAGATTCTTACCTGTTTTCAAGGCCCTTCAAATTTCAAGCCCTCCACATCTTTTAAGGCCTGGTTCAAGCCCTAGTTCCTCCAGGAAGCATTCTCTGTTTACTCCAATCCTCTTGCATTCAGACAGCACTTGGTTGAACTCCTGACTCTGCTACTTAACTACCTATGTTTCCTGGGCAATTTGCATAACCTGAGTTACGGATTCTCATCTGTACAGTGGGGATGATACTAGTTTCTACCTTGTAGGGTTATTAGAAGGATTAAATGAGTTCCTTTTCTCCCTGCCTCTTTTCTGACCTCCTATGTTGCCTACTCTTTACTACATAACTTTGCCTTTTATTATCTAATACCCTGTACCCGGCCTCATTGTTTCATGGATATAAGTATCTTTTCTCCCCAACTTGATAGTAAAGCTCTTTTAAGGGCAGGCACCGTACTTGCCACTTGTCTCTGATGCCCTCTGAATTCTCCTATGGTACACTGAGCCAACACAGAAGATATTCCACACATGCTTGCTAATTTTGTAAGTATTTAGTAGCACAAACTAAAAGTACTATAGGAGCTGGGAGGAAAGAACTGTCTGCAGCTTAAGGGGATGGAGCTTCCATACAGAGTTACTTCCTTTTTGCTACCTCCCTTCCTGTCAGCAACGTTCATGCTTGCTTCCCTCATGCTTGCTTCCCGGCACTGAGTTTCAAGCCAGAATCTTATTTGGATGGAAGAATCTCCACCCCAGTTTGTATTGCTTCCACCCTTGGGGCAAGGTGGAGGCCTGAACTGCTGTGGCACTGAACTTGCATTCAGCGACCTGTTCATCACATCAGTAAAGGCCAATGGCTTTGCCTTCCGGTAGGGTGGGTGGAGTAGTTTTATGTGGTAGTGGTATGATTTTTCTCCTTTGAATCTCTATTTGGCTGTTGCCTCTGAGTGTTACCAAAGTTGTTGCAAGATGATACTGCAAATGGGGATTAAGAAAAGTGTGACTCTGGGAATTCCCTGGCGGTCCAGTGGTTAGGACTCCATGCTCTCACTGCTGAGAGCCCGGGGTCAATCCCTGGTCTGGGAACTAAGATCCCACAAGCCGTGCGGCACGGACAAAAAAACAAAAAAACAAAAACAACATCAAAAAAAACTGTGAGTGACTCTTTGGAGAAAAATGTGTCATGTATTTTGCTCTGTGGCTTTACACTGTTTGGTTTCTTTTGTTTAGTTGTTTGATTCTTTATCTCAATTGTGATATTCTCCTTGCATGGAACCCCGTTTGAACCTGAATCTACATAATTGGAAGTTGAGTTGAAAAAGCTCTGGGAGGAGAATTAGAAGACCTGAGTCTGTGTGTACCTTTAGCCAAGTTACTCCCTTTCATTGTGCCTCAGTTTCCTCATCAGTAAAATAAGAATAATGCCTGCCTTACCTATCTCACACTGGTATGGAGAGAATAAGATGATTAGCTGTGTGAGCATGCCTAGGAAAGTGAAAAGCCTTAACAGCTTAGGATGTGTTACTTTAAATGGAGTTTAAACACAATCTGGCTTCGGGGGAACATTCTTTAACCACTGGGAGTTGGTAAATTTGCTTGTGTGATTAAGCATAATATTTATATTATTGTCTAAAGGTATTTGATGGCTTCCGCAGCCTTTTCCTTACAGCGTTTATAGTTCTGCATGTGTGGTGGTGGTGGGCTTCTGGAACCTGTACTCTATATGATTGTACTTTGGTTAGATGTGATTTATTTAGAAATCCTCTTTTTTGCACTATAACTAAATCACACCCCGCCCTTTTCACTGTTTTTGCAGGTTTTAATGTCATAATTAAATTCATTTCAAAACATAATAATAACAATGAACATTCTTTGAACACTTACCATGTATTGTAAACTGGCCTTAGTCAATTTAACTGTATCTGTGTTTGTTTGGAGATAATGGGAGCTGTCAAAGAAGTTTGAGTTTGAGATGGATGACGGTCTCACTTTTTCACAATCTCCCTATGAGGTTATAATGAAAGAAAGTCTTGGATGATGAAATTTTATCATACACATTAACATTTATTAAATGAATATTCATTAATAGCAGTGACAAAATATTTCATGCAACCAGTTCTATAAGCTTGATAATGTCCCAGCAATTAATGTCCCTGTCATTTAAAAGGCTTTGACCACAACATGCCTAAGAAAGGTCACAGAAAGAAGGTACAACCACACTTCAGAAGAAGGATTTTAAAAAATTATTCCTTTGGTTAACGTAAAATTCAGACAACATAAAATTAACCGTTAATCATTTTAAAGTGTACGATTTCGTGACATTTAGTGCATTCACAGTATTGTGTAAGCATCACCACTAATTCCAGAACATTTCATCATCCTCAAAGAAAATCCTATACCTATTAAGAAATCATTCCCTACTCACTTTCTCCCTCCCCCTTTCCCAGCCCCTGAAAACCACTAATCTACCTACTGTCTCTATGGATATACTTATTCTGGGAATTTCATATAAATGGAATAATGCAACATGTGGCCTTTTGTGTCTGGCTTCTTTCCTTAGAATAATGTTTTCTTTTTTTTTTTTATAAAGATTTTTCCTTTATTCTGTGCTGTGCCTTTCAACTTGTCACAGTCTTTTTTTTTAAGGTCTAAAACATTTATATTAACATATTTCCATACAAATAACCCAAAGAAAGTTTAGTATTAGTTGTTTTTGTTTGTTTGTTTATACTGCAGGTTCTTATTAGTCATCAATTTTATACACAACAGTGTATACACGTCAATCCCAATCGCCCAATTCAGCACACCACCATCCCCACCCCACTGTGGTTTTCCCCCCTTGGTGTCTATATGTTCTCTACATCTGTGTCTCAACTTCTGCTCTGCAAACCGGTTAATCTGTACCATTTTTCTAGGTTCCACATACATGTGTTAATATACAATATTTGTTTTTCTCTTTCTGACTTACTTCACTCTGTATGACAGTCTCTAGGTGCATCCACGTCTCAACAAATGACTCAGTTTCGTTCCTTTTTATGGCCGAGTAATATTCCATTGTATATATGTACCACATCTTCTTTATCTATTCGTCTGTCAATGGGCATTTAGGTTGCTTCCATGACCTGGCTATTGTAAATAGTGCTGCAATGAACATTGGGGTGCATGTGTCTTTTTGAATTATGGTTTTCTCTGGGTATATGCCCAGTTGTGGGATTGCTCGATCATATGGTAATTCTATGTTTAGTTTTTTAAGGAACCTCCATACTGTTCTCCATAGTGGCTGTATCAATTTACATTCCCACCGACAGTGCAAGAGGGTCCCCTTTTCTCCACACCCTCTCCAGCATTTGTTGTTTGTAGATTTTCTGATGATGCCCATTCTAACTGGTGTGAGGTGATACCTCATTGTAGTTTTGATTTGCGTTTCTTTAATAATTAGTGATGTTGAGCAGCTTTTCATGTGCTTCTTGGCCATCTGTATGTCTTCTTTGGAGAAATGTCTATTTAGGTCTTCTGCCCATTTTTGGATTGGGTTGTTTGTTTCTTTAATATTGAGCTGCATGAACTGTTTATATATTTTGGAGATTAATCCTTTGTCCGTTGATTCGTTTACAAATATTTTCTACCATTCTGAGGGTTGTCTTTTGGTCTTGTTCATGGTTTCCTTTGCTGTGCAAAAGCTTTGAAGTTTCATTAGGTCCCATTTGTTTAGTTTTGTTTTTATTTCCATTACTCTAGGAGGTGGATCAAAAAGATCTTGCTGTGATTTATGTCAAAGAGTGTTCTTCCTATGTTTTCCTCTAAGAGTTTTATAGTGTCCGGTCTTACATTTAGGTCTCGAATCCATTTTGAGTTTATTTTTGTGTATGGTGTTAGGGAGTGTTCTAATTGCATTCTTTTACATGGAGCTGTCCAGTTTTCCCAGCACCACTTATTGAAAAGACTGTATTTTCTCCATTGTATATCTTTGCCTCCTTTGTCATAGATTAGTTGACCATAGGTGCATGGGTTTATCTCTGGGCTTTCTATCTTGTTCCATTGATCTATGTTTCTGTTTTTGTGCCAGTACCATATTGTCTTCATTACTGTAGCTTTGTAGTATAGTCTGAAGTCAGGGAGTCTGATTCCTTCAGCTCCATTTTTTTCCTTCAAGACTGCTTTGGCTCTTTGGGGTCTTCTGTGTCTCCACACAAATTTTAAGATGATTTGTTCCAGTTCCGTAAAAAATGCCAGTGGTAATTTGATAGGGATTGCATTGAATCTGTAGATTGCTTTGGGTAGTAGAGTCATTTTCACAATATTGATTCTTCCAATACAAGAACATGGTATATCTCTCCATCTGTTGGTATCATCTTTAATTTCTTTCATCAGTGTCTTACAGTTTTCTGCATACAGGTCTTTTGTCTCCCTAGGTAGGTTTATTCCTAGGTATTTTATTCTTTTTGTTGCAGTGGTAAATGGGAGTGTTTCCATAATTTCTCTTTCAGATTTTTCATCATTAGTGTATAAGAATGCAAGAGATTTCTGTGCATTAATTTTTATCCTGCTACTTTACCAAATTCATTGATGAGCTCTAGTAGTTTTCTGGTGGCATTTTTAGGATTCTCTATGTATAGTATCATGTCATCTGCAAACAGTTACAGTTTTACTTCTTCTTTTCCAACTTGGATTCCTTTTATTTCTTTTTCTTCTCTGACTGCCGTGGCTAGGACTTCCAAAACTATATTGAATAATAGCAGGGAGAGTGGACATCCTTGTATCATTCCTGATCTTAGAGGAAATGCTTTCAGTTTTTCACCATTGGTTTGATGTTTGCTGTGGGTTTGTCGTATATGGCCTTTATTATGTTGAGGTAGGTTCCCTCTATGCTCACTTTCTGGAGAGTTTTGATCATAAATCGGTGTTGAATTTTGTCAAAAGCTTTTTCTGCATCTATTGAGACGATCATATGGTTTTTATTCTTCAATTTGTTAATATGGTGTATCACATTGATTGATTTGCGTATATTGAAGAATCCTTGCATCCATGGGATAAATCCCACTTGATCATGGTGTATTATCCTTTTAATGTGTTGTTGGATTCTGTTCGCTAGTATTTTGTTGAGGATTTTTGCATCTATGTTCATCAGTGATATTGGTCTGTAATTTTCTTTTTTTGTAGTATCTTTGTCTGGTTTTGGTATCAGGGTGATGGTGGCCTCATAGAATGAGTTTGGGAGTGTTCCTTCCTCTGCAATTTTTGGGAAGAGTTTGAGAAGGATGGTTGTTAGCTCTTCTCTAAATGTTTGATAGAATTCACCTGGGAAGCCATCTGGTCCTGGACTTTTGTTTGTTGGAAGATTTTTAATCACAGTTTCAATGTCATTACTTGTGATTGGTCTGTTCATATTTTCTATTTCTTCCTGGTTCAGTCTTGGAAGATTATACCTTTCTAAGGATTTGTCCATTTCTTCCAGGTTGTCCATTTTATTGGCATACAATTGCTTGTAGTAGTCTCTTAGGATGCTTTGTATTTCTGCGGTGTCTGTTGTAACTTCTCCTTTTTCATTTCTAATTTTATTGATTTGAATCCTCTCCCTCTTTTTCTTGATGAGTCTGGCTAATGGTTTATCAATTTTGTTTATCTTCTCAAAGAACCAGCTTTTAGTTTTATTGATCTTTGCTATTGTTTTCTTTGTTTCTATTTCATTTATTTCTGCTCTGGTCTTTATGATTTCTTTCCTTCTGCTAACTTTGGGTTTTGTTTGTTCTTCTTTCTCTAGTTCCTTTAGGTGTAAGGTTAGATTGTTTACTTGAGATTTTTCTTGTTTCTTGAAGTAGGCTTGTATAGCTATAAACTTCCCTCTTAGAACTGCTTTTGCTGCATCCCATAGGTTTTGGATCATCGTGTTTTCATTCTCATTTGTCTCTAGGTATTTTTCGATTTCCTCTTTGATTTCTTCAGTGATCTCTCGGTTATTTAGTAACGTATTGTTTAGCCTCCATGTGTTTGTGTTTTTTACGTTTTTTTCCCTGTGATTCATTTCTAATCTCATAGCGTTGTGGTCAGAAAAGATGCTTGATATGATTTCAATTTTCTTAAATTTACTGAGGCTTGATTTGTGACCCAAGATGTGATCTATCCTGGAGAATGTTCCATGTGCACTTGAGAAGAAAGTGTAATCTGCTGTTTTTGGATGGAATGTCCTATAATATCAATTAAATCTATCTGGTCTTTTGTGCCATTTAAAGCTTCTGTTTCCTTATTTATTTTCATTTTGGATGATCTGTCCATTGGTGTAAGTGAGGTGTTAAAGTCTCCCACTATTATTGTGTTACTGTCGATTTCCTCTTTTAGAGCTGTTAGCAGTAGCCTCATGTGTTGAGGTGCTCCTATGTTGGGTGCATATATATTAATAATTGTTATATCTTCTTCTTGGATTGATCCCTTGGTCATTATGTAGTGTCCTTCCTTGTCTCTTGTAACATTCTTTATTTTAAAGTCTATTTTATCTGATATGAGGATAGCTACTCCAGCTTTCTTTTGATTTCCATTGTCATGGAATATCTTTTCCATCCCCTCACTTTCAGTCTGTATGTGTCCCTTGGTCTGAAGTGGGTCTCTTGTAGACAGCATATATATGGGTCTTGTTTTTGTATCCATTCAGCAAGCCTGTGTCTTTTGGTTAGAGCATTTGAGCCATTCACATTTAAGGTAATTATCAACATGTATGTTCCTGTGGCCATTTTCTTAATTGTTTTGGGTTTGTTTCTCTAGGTCCTTTTCTTCTCTTGTGTTTCCCACTTAGAGAAGTTCCTTTAGCATTTGTTGTAGAGCTGGTTTGGTGGTGCTGAATTCTCTCAGCTTTTGCTTGTCTGTAAAGCTTTTGATTTCTCCATAGAATCTGAATGAGTTCCTTGCTGGGTAGAGTAATCTTGGTTGTAGGTTCTTCCCTTTCATCACTTTAAGTATATCATGCCACTCCCTTCTGGCTTGTAGAGTTTCTGCTGAGAAATCAGCTGTTAACCTTATGGGAGTTCCCTTGTATGTTATTTTTCGTTTTTCCCTTGCTGCTTTCAATAATTTTTCTTTGTCTTTTATTTTTGCCAATTTGATTACTATGTGTCTCGGCATGTTTCTCCTTGGGTTTATCCTGTATGGGATGCGCTGTGCTTCCTGGACTTGGGTGGCTATTTCCTTTCCCATGTTAGGGAAGTTTTCGACTATAATCTCTTCAAATATTTTCTCTGGTCCTTTCTCTCTCTCTTCTCCTTCTGGGACCCCTATAATGCGAATGTTGTTGCGTTTAATGTTGTCCCAGAGGTCTCTTAGGCTGTGTTCATTTCTTTTCATTCTTTTTTCTTTATTTTGTCCTGCAGCAGTGAATTCCACCATTCTGTCTTCCAGGTCACTTATTGGTTCTTCTGCTTCAGTTATTCTACTATTGATTTCTTCTAGTGTAGTTTTCATTTCAGTTATTGTATTGTTCATCTCTATTTGTCTGTTCTTTAATTCTTCTAGGTTTTTGTTAAACATTTCTTGCATCTTCTCGATCTTTGCCTCCATTCTTTTTCCAAGGTCCTGGATCATCTTCACTATCATTATTCTGAATTCTTTTTCTGAAAGGTTGCTTATCTCTACCTCATTTAGTTGTTTTTCTGGGGTTTTATCTTGTTCCTTCATCTGGTACACAGCCCTCTGCCTTTTCATCTTGTCTTTCTGTGAATGTGGTTTTTGTTCCACTGGCTGCAGGATTGTAGTTCTTCTTGCTTCTGCTGTTTTCCCTCTGTTGTCACAGTCTTTTTATTTGCTATATAATATTGTTAGGATAAAGCTGAGACTGGGAAGCATGGAGAAAGGTAACTGGAGAAAAGGAAAAGGTGAAGGAATCATTGCTCTGCACAGGCACAACTAAGGCACAGATTTCTTCACAGGACGCTGGTCCAGAAAGTCAGCATAATGTTTTCAAGGTTCATCTATACTGTAGCATATGTCAGTACTTCATTCCTTTTTATGGCTGAGTAATATTGTGCTGTATACATATTCCACATTTTAAAAATTAATTTTTATGGAAGTATAGTTGATTTACAATGTGTTAATATCTGCTGTATAGCAAAGTAATTCAGTTATACGTAATTTTTTTAACATCTTTATTGGAGTATAATTGCTTTACAATGCTGTGTTAGTTTCTGCTTTATAACAAAGTGAGTCAGCTATACATATACATATATCCCCATATCTCCTGCCTCTTGCTACATTCTTTTTTAAATATTCTTTTCCATTATGGTTTATCATAGGATATTGAGTATAGCTCCCTGTGTATATTCCACATTTTTTAATCTATTGATATGGCCATTTGGATTGTTTCTACATTTTAGCTATTGTGAATAGTGCTGCTTTTAACATTCACATGCAAGTATTTGATTAAGTTCCTGTTTTTAATTCTTCGGGGTATATACCCAGTAGTGGAACTGCTGGGTCATATGGTAATTTTATGTTTAACTTTTTGAGAAACTGCCAAACTGCTTTCCACTGGACTGCCACATTTCACATTCCCACCAGCAATCTATGTGGGTTCCCATTTCTCCACATCCTCACCAACTCTTGTTATTAATATATTTTTAAAATTATACTCATTCTAGTGGGTATGAAGTGGTATCTCATTTTGGTTTTAATTTGCATTTCCCTAATGATTAATGATGTTGAACACCTTCTCATGTGCTTGTTGGCCACTTGGATATCTTCCTTGGGGAAATGTCCATTCAGATCCTTTGCCCATTTTTTTCATTGGTTTTTTCTCCTTTGGTTGTTGGGTTAGGCCTTTCTTGTTCTTCAATTTCTCCATTACTACCTTCTTTTATGGTTAATTGGTTTTTCTTCTAGAGTACAATTTTGATTCCCTTCTTGGCTTTTTTTCCCCTGTATGTTTTAAAGTTTCTTTCTTTAGAGTTTACCCTAGAGATTACAGTTAATATCTAAATTTTATACCAATCAAGTTTGAATTAATACTAATTTAGTATTAATAAAATCAATAGTATACAAAAACTGCTCCTTTACATTTTTGTGCCCCTGCGTTGTGTTGTTTTCACAAATTACATCTTTATATATTGTGTGCCAATTAACATGGCTTTGTAATTATTATTTTACACATTTTTCTTTTAAATCATATGGGGACAGAAAAGAATGATAAAAAGGAGTTAGAAATCATATATGCAATATCACTGGCTTTTATGCTTACCTATGTAGCTTCCTTTACTATTGTTCTTTATTTCGTCATGTATCTTTGGATCATTGTCTAGTGCGCTTTCATTTCATTCTGTAGGATTCACCTTAATATTTATCGTATGGCAGGTTTACTGGTGATGAACTCCCTCAGTTTTTGTTATCTGGAAATGCCTTAATTTTTTTCTTCACTTTTCAAGGATAGTTTTGCTAGATGTAGAATTATTGGTTTACATTATTTTTCTTTCAAAACTTTAAATATGTCATCCTACTTCCTCCATGGTTTCTGAAGAGACATTGGCTATTAATCTTTTGAGGCTCCCTCATATGTGATGGGCTGCTTCTATCAAGATTCTCTCTTTGTCTTTTGACAATTTGACTATTATGTTTCTTGCTGTGAAGCTCCTTGAATTTATCACGACTGGGTTTAGTTAAGCTTCTTGGATATGCAGATTCATGTTTTTCATCCAATTTGGGAAATTTTTGGCTATTATTTCCAACATTCTTTGTGCTCCTTTCTGGCTCTACTCTCCCTCTGGGAATCTGTTTATGCATATGTTGGTACGTACTGGAAGGTGTCCCACAGGCTTCTTAGGCTCTATTAATTTTTCTTTACTCTTTTCTCTTTCTGCTTCTCTGACTGAATAATCTCAACTGACCTATCTTTAAGTTTGCTGTTTCTTTCTTCTACTTCTTCAATCAGCTGCTAAACCCCTCTAGTGGATTTTTCATTTCAGTTTCCATTTGTTTTTTTATAATTTCTATCTCTTCATTGATAGTCTCTATTTATTGAGACATTGTTCTACTGGTTTCCTTTAGTTCTTTGTCCATGGTTTCCTTAAGTCTTTGAGCATATTTGACAGTTCACTTAAAGTCTTTGTCTATTAAGTCCAACACTTAGGCTTTCTAAGGAATGGTTTCAATTTTTTCCCTATGGATGGGCCATACTTTCCTGTATCTTTGCATTCCTTGGAAATTTTTTTTGTTGAAAACTGGGCATTTTGAATATTATAGTGTGGCAGTTCTGAAAAACAGATTTTCCACTCTACCCAGAATTTGTTGTTGCTGCCTGTTGTGGGTTTTTCTAAACTTTTCATAAAGTCTGTATTCTTTGTTATTTGTGGCCCTGAAGCCTCTGTTCTGTTAGTTTAGTGGTCAGCTGGTGTTCTGACAGAGTTACCTTAAATGCCTACAGCCAACAAAAGATAAAAGGAAGAAAAAATAATAAAGAAAGAAAAAGGACTACTCTCCTAGTCTTTGCGGGTTGATTCTGTGTTGGGGTTCTCCTTCAATGCTTAGCCAGGCTGATTACAACTCTTAGTCTTTACTTCCTACTTGTATAGAGCCTGAAAGCTAGCCAGACATTAAAGCTTAGGGTCTTCTCTGGCCTTCTATGAATATGCATCCCACGTAGGGCATGTGTATGCATTCCTCGATTCCCTGGTATACATGGGAGCTTGTTAAAGCCTTTATTCCCACATGTAGCTCCTTTCCCAACCTCTTCCTTCCAAGACTTCCTGGTCTCTTTCTTGTTGCAAATGTTCCTTTTCCCAGACTGCTTCAGCTAATACCTGTACCTTTTTGAATGCTTTTGCCCAGTAAACTGCCCTAGCACTGGGAACTCAGAGTTGGGCAAAACAAAGGGTAGCTGGGCTCTGGTTCTTGAGAGAAATGCCTTACAGGTCAAGGCCCAATTTTTTGAGAATAAGGTCCGTATTGCTCCCTCTGGCATTAGCAATCTGCATCAGAGGTGCAGGCTGTGGTTTGCACAGCCACTGCTAGTCTGATGTGTGTGGGGGGGTGGGTGGGTGATTTAGAACAACACTGCACTCTATTACCGCAAAGCAACCTCCTCTTTCTTCACATCTCTCCCTGGTTATTGTCAGTTTTCGATTTTGTATTCAAGAGTTCCTCAAAAGTTGATTTTGGCAGTTTTTGCTGGGTCATTAGTTGCTATTTAGGGAGGATTCTTGTAGTCCTCTGTTCTTCTATATTCAGTGACATTCCTCCCAGAAGCAGGATTTTTGTGCCTTATAGTAGACATTAGACAACCAAGAAAAAAATTTTAAATCAATGGCTGGAATAAGGCTCTTTAGATATTTTCAAGTCTTTCATTAATGGTACAGAGAGGTTACGAGATTCGTTAGATTCTTATACCCTGTTCATGCAAGGGTGGGAGTGTCTCTAAGATATTTTTTTTAACCAGTTAGAGCCAATTTTTATATTTATCATTCAAGTTAGCAGGCATCAATGAAACAAACTTTTGACACTTGTTATGCTAATTACCAAAGTATAGGTTCCGTGTCGGAGATATAGGTAACAGAAACACTTGTGGTCATCAGCTCTGTATTGTGGCCCTTTCTGCTATAGCTCTGGCTCCCTTCCCCCGTCTATATCCTGATGAGGGCAAATGACTGACCCTAGAAGTAAAGCTAAAACCTACTGTCCCATATGTAATATCACACTGTGTATGCAGAAGTGTTATAAAGTAGATGGCAGACATCGTACCACATATATTATGTTTAATACTCACAACAATCCCATGAAGTAGTAGTATAATTATCATCCCTATGTCATAGAGTAGGAAACTAAAATTTAGGGAGATAAAGTTATTTGTTTAAGAATGCCCAGCTAGTAGTGCTAGAAGTTGGATTTTAACCCAGCTCCTTGAGACTCTACATATCTTAAGTATTTATGTCCAAAAGCATCTATTTTATGGTATTTTTTTGGTTATGTGAAGAATGCTTTTAAAAACTTCTGAACACCAAATGTTTTTAATGGTTGGAGGCTAGCCCATAGGTAGAATATGGTTGCCTGGCCTCATTACCTGCCTTTGGTCCTCTTACATGCTTGCCACATAGCAAGTCTCAGGTCCAAAGAAAGATTATGGGAAATGGGAGCACTGACCTCTATTGGGGGGTGTCTGGGAGGATCTAGTTATGGCTTTCGTGCTTGTGTCGTCCTGCAATGGACGAGGAATTGGACTGGAGCATAACTTTCTTTTTCCCCTCTGCCCTGCCACTAGAGTACTGCAGTGCTTGCTGAGAATTTTTGTTCCTCTGGCCTGTCACAGGGCCCTAGGAGCATACACAAGATGAGATGCACTTATGTTTGATAGACATGGAGAAGGACAGTCTTTTAGGACAGACTACTAGTGATTGTTGACTGGAAATAGTTAGGAACATGAATTCAGTTTTGCTCTTGAAGTATCAGACAGGTATGTGTTCTCATTATGGTTTTCTGAATGGACTTTCCACTGACTGTGGAGAGCATATTCAGCTTTCTGGTAACATCTTCAAGTTAACCCCAACAGAGTTAACTTTAAGAAGTGGCAGAAGACGTGGTCATCTACAAAATGAGATTTGAGGAAACAGCTGGCAGTGCATTACTCCCCCCCAGTTCTGCTGCCAGTCGTTCCACCATTTCTCAATTTGCACCTAGCAAAATGCCAAATTCGGTAGATTCTACTAAAGCCTTTTCAGAATAGACCCCCCCACCCCCGAAAAGTGACTTCTTTTCCTTTTCATCAACTTTTGGAGGGCAGACAACAGCACAGGGATTGTCAAACTTACACTGAGGGAAATGAGGACGTCAGGAATTTTCCAGATGGCTTGAAATGAATGCAGGTGTGCCTGGAACTCTGCCATTGCTCTTCATCTTGAAATGGTAGTCAGTAAATGCACTTTTGGTGAACAATTCAAATTTTAAATATGCCAGTGGAATATGCTAGCTAAAGAAACGCAGCTATGAATCTGTTTATTCAGCAAATAAGTGTCCCTGTTTCTGAAATTTGCATTTTTATTTGGGTTCTTTAGATTCTTAAAGTGGTTTCAGAACTGTCATCACAGAAGAGAGTTAAAATAAGTACAAAAGCTTATTTAGATGGTGTGAGTTGTAGGGGACCCAGAAGGAGAGAAGAGGAAAGATTTATGCTGATGGGCTACGGGGTGTGTGTGTCTGCGTGCCTGTCTGGCAGGGAGAGGTAACTAACATGTTTACTCTCTGCCAGGCACCGTGCTAAGTGCTTTTCATGTATTATTTCATTTAATTCTGATGTCAACTCTAAGGTATATACAATTAGTCTCCTTTTGCTGCTTAGAGAGGTCACAGTACAGTAGAGATTTGATTCTAGGTCGCAGGAGACCCAGACCCAGATCCAGCTGTGTGACCTTAGGCAAATCACTTCTCTCAGGGCTTCAGTTTCCTCACCTGTAAAATGAAAGATTATCTTTTAAGTACTTTTAGCTGTGACAGCCTATGATTCTGCACCTGCGCTTCTTTCTACTGTTTTCTGGCTGTTTCCTAAAGAGACAAAGGCCAGAAGTCAACAATGACCGACTTGCAAGTAGGAATATTTCAAAATGTAGCTTTACTGTACAACTGAGCTAGTGTCAGAGACAGCAGGTTACCATGGACAATATATTTGTTTAGGTTTTTGTGTTGTTATTAGCGGTGGTTTTTCATTATGTTGATATGAGTTCTCGACACTATTAAAATGCTTTGTTATCACCATTAGCTTTTGTTTTAAGAGAGATGGACACTTACAACATTTATAATAACTTTTTTCTTGACTAAATTTGGATTCCTTTAGTGCTTTTATTACCCCAAAGTGCTGTCCTTGTTGACTGGTATGATATAGATTCAGTCATTCAGCCACACAAATTAATTGAGCATCTGCTATGTGCAAAATATTTTTCTAGGTACTGGAGATATATCAATGAACAACAACCCCCCCCCCACATTTCTGCCCTCATGGAGCTTATATTTTAGTGGACTGGGCAAACAATAAACAAAATATAGTAGTTCATTGTACAGTGTGTTAAATAAGTTCTATGGCAGAAAATAAAGCACGATGGGGGTTTGGAGTTCTGAGTACAGTTGCTTACTATCTCCCTGGAAAAATCAGTGCTGGTTCTCATCAGGGCTTAGGTAACAGGAAATTCTATTAGGTAACAGGAAATTCTTAATTCCTAGGCAATTAAGCGTGGACTTTGGAGTCAGATAAACCTATTTGAATTCACAACTCTGCTCCCAGCTTTACGACCTTGGGCGAATAATTTTACTTCATTGAGCCTTGTGTCACTCAGTGTTGAATTAGAGAAGCAGGACCATTAGGAGTGATATAAAACAGAGGATCTATCATGGGGATTTGACCTTAGACAATTGTGGGAGTGGATTAAACAGTTCACATCAGGCCGTTGCTTCTGCATTTGGTGTTGGGCCTGAAGTCAGCAGGACAGATAGGAAAGATGAATGTGAAGTAGAGGACAGCAAGGTCAAACTAGAACTTATAAGGACCAGCTGGAACCCATGAAACAAACTGGAATCCACATCAATCTCTCATAGTCTTTTAAGTCTCCAAATTCAAAGATGGGGCTGTCCTGCAGGAGAAGGTGGTGTGCTTCATTATGGAACTAAACTCACACCTGGCCCCTGAGTCAGACGGGCTGAAGGAGGAGGCTTAGCAGTCGCTGGGGGCTCAGACACTGCCCCACTCCAAAAGCAGAGCCAGTAGAGAAGAGGCAGCGTGCCTAGGCTGGAATAGCACCTGGCGCCCTGCCCCTACCATCTGGGCGTAAGAAAACGATGGCTGCCACTTCACTTACATCTTTCAAATTTCATGCAAAATCTCTCTCATGGCCCTGATAAAATTATTTGGAATAAGGAAGGAAATTCTAGAGACCCTAGTTCCAGCTTAGCTAGGTTGACAGAATACGAATCCACCACAAGCCTGTTTCTTAATTGGGATAATAATACCTAACTCATAGGATTGTTGTAAAAAAATTAATGAGATAAAATTTGTGTAAAAGTATCTAGCGCATAGTGGGTTGTCAATTTTCTTCCTTTCTCCTACCTTTTGGCCAAGGGATAGCAGAATTTCCAGCATCAGGGCCTGTGGAGAAGGTTTTACTGTTTTGGGGTTGTTTGGGGAGTAGTACTGGGGGAGACTGGGAGGGGGACTTTTTAATCGCTAAACAATTATATCAGATTGCAAGCTGTCTGTTATGTCTACATTTGAGGTTGGCCCTGTTTGAGGATATGAAATGAAAGAGAAACTGAATGACCTGGACCACTGAAGATATATCCAGCATAGAAACATACACACATGCAATGAAGATGGATTGGAAAAGACCACATAAGTTGGTGGAAGGCCAATATTTAATTAAGTCACAGTCTAGGAATGTCAGAGCTGGTAGGGAATGATGGGGAAACCGAGGCTCAGAGGGGGGCAGTTAATTTGCTAAAGGTGTAACTTGTTTGACCCGGGAACATTTTTTACAGGATTTTTTTTTAGAATTCTGCAGAAACAGTTAAATACATTTTAAGGATGTTGTTGAAGACTCCATCCACTCTATTATTCAGCGTCCTCCATATGATATCCCCACATGAGAAGTTTTAGAACTAAGTGCCAGGAAAATCTTTTTTTATCCTGAGGAACTGGTATGCTTTTATTCCTCATGGACAATACAAATCTGGTAAATAACCATGCATGATCATATTGCTTTGGCTGCCAGGATGTTCAGAGCCAAATTTGAAGCTCCAACTTTATTAACCATGTAGGATTCTATGGCTTGAACATCTATGTCCTATTCTGCCCTCTGGCTTTGTTGCTTTTTTTTCCTCCCAATTTTGATATTTAGTTAATATAATTTTTACATGTAATGTGTTGTATGTATAAGTTTGTATACATAAGTATGTATAAGTTGCCTCAAATCCTCTGTGGTATGAGGAAGGACATTAACATATAAACAGACGAATCCTATATTATTTTACCTCTGTGGTATAGTGAAAAAGCACTGGATTTAAAATAGCTTCTAGTCTAAGCGCTATCATTTTAATAGACTTCTTAGAACTTCAGTTCCCTTTGATCAGTTTGGATAGTGTAACCCCTGGCATCATTCAGTTGATTATTAAAGAGAAGAGGTATCTGAAACCTATGTGATGATTGTCCCTGATTTATAAAAGGTGTGTGTGATTTGAAAGAAACTTTTTACTCAATTCTGGATAGGAAACAAGGATTAGAGTAAGTTTCAAGATTAGTTAGAGAACAGTACTTAAAGTAAAATATATTCACTTATTTGATTTAAATTTTTTTTAGTTTTTCAAATTATCATACATACAGTCATACATACAGTATGACTGTATGTATGACAGTAAAATTGACTTTTGGGGAAGTACACAGTTACATGAATTTTAGCACATGTATAGATTTATGTAAACCATCTCCCCAGAAACCTTCCTTGTGCTATCATTTTATACTCACACTCTCCTCCCACTCATATGCCTTGATTTTATTTTAAAATGTTCTACCCAATATTTTAAGAGAATACATTAAGAAGATGAATTTGATTCAACCATTCATTTACTCTAGAGTTCCTACCAGATGCTCACCTCCATGGTAAGTTCTGTAGGCTATGTAAGAAGTATCATATGAAGACCAGGGCTTCAAGGATGTTACAGTATGGTTGGCAAGATCAGCTTAACACATTGGAAGCAATTAGAGGACCATAGAAGACACTGTATAAGCAAGTGCAAATCTGGCACAGATCAGGAGATGGGGAAACATCTGTCTAGGCTGGACTAAAGGCTTCTGCAGTTGATGACACACAACTTGTATATGTATGTATCTTTCTGTGTGAGGACAGGTTGGAATGTATTTAGAAATGCAGAGTTAAGTTTTGCCTCTGAAAGTGATATAATAGTCTAAACAGATGAAAGGGAATCACATGCTTGTGAGAATATTTACAAAAGTCTTCAGACTCTACAGTCAAGGAAGTCTACCTAAGTACAAAAGATTATTATTTTACTTTTATAAGACGTGGAGAGACATATGACTGCCAAATGGCTTTGCTCTGTGTCCAGAGAAATTTAACAAAGCTGACATCCAGATATCTATTGCAGAAGTCTAACTAGAATTTTCCATTATGAATACAGTACACGTAAATTCTGAACATATGGCTCCCATCAGTGATCTATGAGGAGGTGATGGAATGTAGGTTGGGGAAGACAAGAGGAAGGCCAAGTCTCTGACTCTGAAGTGAGAGGCAGCTGGACACCATATGTGTGTGTTTGGACTTGGAGCCAGCTTTATGTCGAGGGCATAGGCAGTCACCTAAGCCTCGTGATTTGTAGGGTGTGGGGAAAGGATCTTCCTTTGTCAGATTCTTCCCCTACAGGCAAGCCCCAAGGCCTGAACTTCCCATTAGAGAAAGAAACAAAATATTGTTTGTTCTGGAGCCCCTCTCAAAAATATAGGGAGCTGGATGGGGAGGGACACCAATACATTAAGGTGGAAACAGTTATCAGAGACTTGCTGGGGAGGGGTTTATCTAATTAGTCTAGCAGAACTAGAGGGAAGAATAGGACCCATGGGATAGGGTAGGGGTGTGTGTGTGTGTGTGTGTGTGTGTGTGTGTGTGTGTGTTTGTCTGTATCTGTGTGCACGTGTGTGCATGCTAAGAGTCAGTGTGTTCGCAAAAGCTGACCCCATACAGATTACAATGATAGTATTTAGTGCACATGTATATATCTCAACTCATTGACCATATGTTTGGTGTCTGCAATGGTTTACTCTGTGAGATATTAGGTTGATTGCAGAGATCTGCTAAGAATTGATCAAGAAGATGGCCCACTGAAGCGTCACTGTCCTGAACATCTCAAGGGGCTTTCTTTTTTTTTTTGAGGATGAGGAAGAAGTTTATTATCTTGATTACTGTGGCAAAAGTTTCATGACTATATACATATGTCAAATCTTATAACATTATACATATTACTTTCAGTCATTGTATGTCAATTATACCTCAGTAAAGCTATCTATTAAACCCACACATATAAAACACATTTTTTAAAAGCCTGGTCATGGGCTGAATTGTCTCCCCAGAATTCATATGTTCAAGTCCTAACCCCTAATACCAAAGAATGTGACTGTATCTGGAGACAGAGTCTTTAGAGAGGTAATTAAACTGTAATGAGGTTATTACAGTGGGGCTGAATCCAGTATGACGGGGTCTTCATAAGAAGAGGAAATTAGCACAGAGACACACATGTATACAGAAAAAAACCTTGTAAAGACACAGGGAAAGACAGCTATCTACAAGCTAAAGAGTGAAGTCTTAGAAGAAACAACACTGCCAACATCTTGATCTCAGACTTCTAGCCTCCAGCACTGTGAGAAAATGAATTTTTGTTCTTTAAGCCACCCAGCCCATGGTGATATATTATGGAAGTCCTAGCAAACTAATATACCTGGTAAGAGATTCCATAATTTATATATGTAACTCACACTCTCCATGTGGCTATAGCATGAGTGCTTTCTTTCCTATCTCAATGATTTCCAGAAAGTGGGGGCAAAGTTAGGAGTGTGAAGCCCATGACGTGAATGGAGAGATTAGCCATTACAGAAGTTGTCACTTCTCTACAAATAACCTAGATACTTTAGGTTAGAAGCAGGACTGTCTGGTGTGTGTGATGCCTGCCAGAAGCCCCACCCTTTCTAAGCAAATGAAGTGATGTGGAAAGCAAAGCTTTCTGATTGTGTCCTCTATTCTCTGTACTCTAGGTATGGCCCAGCCTTGCATCCTGAAAACTGACCTTACTTCTTAAAACAAAATTGCCTCTTGGGTCTTCTTTCCAAGCTATTTTTAGCAATCAGTCCAACCTCACTAAGCTGGGAAAACATAAAGCTCCCAGTTTGAAAGTGAAGGAAAATGTACTCTAAGAAGCTATGAAGATGTTGGACTTGACTACTTGAAATGTACAAGTAAAATCAGTCCAGAGTCTTGTCTAACCCTCAGAATATAGAAGGAGCGTTGGACCTACAAAGAAGGAACTTTATGGAACTTAAAATCTAAGGCCAAAAGGAATGCCATGGGGGGGGTGGAAAGGAATGCCACGTTCATCGACACCTCTTTGACCTAAAATAGTTAATTTATCATCTCACAATCCCATCTCACTTTGTTAATTCTACAACTGAGCCTTTTGTATTCAGAAAGACATGTACTTTTCAGAATGGTTTGGGGTGCAGAAAATCAACAAAACCCCATGTGGGTGTGGTGTTGGCTTTTCTGAGTTTAATGTTGGATGGAAAATTCAGATTACTTCTCCATGAGTCATCTGAAAAAATTGGATTTGCTCATTTGCAGGTGGAAAATTTAATGTGCCCATTAATTTCTTCAGATGATGACATTTAAAGGTGAAAGTGATAATGGTGCTGGGAAGGTGCCTGGCGATCATGATCTTTATGGTGCCGGGGCAGAGAACTACTGTTGCGGTCACGTGAATGGGCTTTGTCAAAGGCAGAAGCCAGGGTTCCCGTATGGTTTCCCAGTAGATTGATAATGGAAATTTCCCATTACAGCTGGTGGGCATGTGATGTATAAGTGATTCATAAATACAATTCTTGGGACCTGAAACCTACTTTCTGCCAGATGAATGGGTGTTTGTAACTTTTGGGCGGTATCTAGGGTTGGGGCCCCGCTGGCTTTCTCAGCAGCCTGCTCCATTTCCGGGGAAGTCAGGAAACTTTATTTCCAACCATGTCCCTCTTACTTGAATTTTGCTCATTTCTCCTTGATCAGTGTTTCATTTACAATGAGAACAGCTTCTCAGTGCTGTCCCCATCCAACCCCTTCATGGACCATTGAACCATACTCCTCAAGCCTTCTCTAGGCTAAATAACTTTCTGTAGTGACAACATAGGCTTTTCTCAGTTCACTCCAGAAGAAATGAATCTTTAGGTTTCTTGCTTTTACAATAATAATGATAATAATAATAGCTAATAATCATCATTTTTAAAAAAGCTAACATTTATTGAGTGCAAATTGCCAGGTAGTGTGCTAAGGATTTTACATGTATAGTTCATTTTACCCTTCCAATAATCCAATGGGGGTAGATATTATTATTTTGCCATTGTAAAGATTAGGAAACTGAGACTGAGAGTTAATTTGCCCAGGTTCACACACTCAGTTTAACCCATATCTTTCTGTGGTGCTCTATAGCTTCTCTAATTATTAAGAGTACTCTGGTTTTCTTGTATGTTAATTTTTCAAATATATATATATATTTGTGTGTATATGCATAACACATACATATATGTGTATATGTAAGTATGTATGTAAATTTGCTAAATGAGTGCCACGCTACTTTGTGCCATGCTGAGGTATTAACACTTTTTAAAGGAAAGACTAGCTGACCTTCATCTGTACTGAAATTATTCCCTCAGGAATATTCCATTTCTTTTTTCCATTAATAAGCTGCCTTGAAGAACAAATTAGTTCTATGAAGGATGCTACATTAAGTTTCAAAGTGCTAAATCCAAAGGAATTTTAATATTTTCACCTTTATTCTATCCACATATGTCATAGTTGATAAAATTTTGCAGTAGCTCCTACTCTGTGCATTGCCTCCCAGTCCTAGGAAATGGCATGTGGTAACTAAGAGGAACCAATGCGTATCCCCAGTGAATGGACCACAGGCCACTTTGCAACCCTTTATAGTCTGGTAGGAAGAATAAACTTAAGCATACACTGTAGGTGAAAACATCCCACGCTGCATGTGGCTTTTGTGCACTAAGTATATTTCCAGAGTTGCTCCTGGTCCTTGGAAGACTGAGGAATACAGATAGCAAAGTGGACATTTTCAGGGGGTTTAATAGTGTCTGGGAAGTCAGGGGTCCAGGATAAGCCATTCTGTTTAGGATTTGAAGGCAAGGACCCAAGGAGGATTAGAGGAGTTCCGGAAGTGGAATTCATTAGTTTTGTATTGGAATTGAGCTGCTGGCCCCAGATTGGCGCTGCTGTGTGCCATGTTAGGCTGGGGGCAGAAGGAAGAGAAGCGACACTTGAATCCTAAGCTTGGCTTTGCCATTTTGTAAGTGTGCAACCTTGAGCAAGTAAAGTCTTCCCTCTGGGCCTCAGTTTCCTCACTTATAAAGTGGGCATGAGACTACATATATCTCATAGGCTTGCTGTGATGATTAAACAGGTTAATAAATGGGAGACTGCTTTGAGTCTATAGGGAGCATTAGAAATGTTAGTAATTACTAACAATTATATTTTAGATATGTTGTATTCTATATGAAATTTCTTTATTAGCTTTTCTTTCTCAGAAACGTCTATTACTTTCATAAGAGTGTCTCACACTATGGAATTGAAAATATTGTTTTAGCACCTGATACTATTAAGTTTAGCCACTGATCCTATTTTGTCTTAGCTACTCCTTCAGCCCACTTCTGAGCAGACCTAGGATGGCCTTCCCCTGGTTAAGGACACTGTGTGAGCTACTCAACTCTCTTAATTACTCACCCTACCACCCACTTAGTCATTTGGCTTCAAAGTTTATGGCTTGCACTTAATCAGTAACCTAGGCCAGTGGTCTCCAAAGTGGAAGAAAGATGTATGGACCCCCAGGGGGTGTGCAAGATGACCTATTTGAGTATGAGGAAAACATTAAAATTTATATTGAATTTTTATCTCAAAAAGAAAGAAATTAAGCCTTACTAAAGTTTAATCTTTGGATTGACACTGCTCCCCTCACTTGGATCTCTGAGTTAGATGTGTCACATATATCCATCAGCACCGTGAAGGAAGAATGAGTGCTTCACAATTCAAAGTGGTTCTCAGCAGTGGCCTCACTTGTTCTTGCTTTCAGTGTATTACAACACGCTGTGGTCCACCTGTGCAGGGAGAAGGTTATGGCTCAAATAATCTTAAATAATATAGTCTTTTGAATACTTTGTAGGAAGAATGACCATTGGAAATCTTTTGTACCACCCAGAGGGTTCACGAGTTATCTTGAGGAAAAGATTTGAAAAGTAGTTGAACTTAGAGATGTTATACTCTTTTCTTTTAAACAAAAACAAGTATTCCACATTTGCTGACTTTTACTTGCTAAGTAGTTGGCAATAATATGATATAATATTATATATATAATATATAATAATATAATATGATATCCAGAAGAGATTATTTAAAAAGAAAAAGACTTAATCTGTCCCTTCAAGGTGACTTTTAATGAGTGAAAAGTAACTGCTTTTAAAAAAAAGTGTCTTTTAAGTGGTTTTGTTGCTTTGTCACCTAAGAAAGATCTCTGGTATCTGCATAATTTTTAAAAATTGAAAAAATATTTCTAACCTCTTTAAAACTTTTCCAGATGAAGAATTTTGCAGGCATAACATCAGGAAATATGGAAATTTGCTAGACAAATTACAACAAAAACACTTGAATGATTGGAGTATGAAATCTTTAAAACTGCTTTTGTGATGATACATTAAGCACAGACAATGATGTACTTTTTCTCTTTGGATCTGTGTATCTTTGTGTCCTTTCTTTTTCAACCAAGATATCCAGTAAAACCTAGTATTGAAATAACCTAAATTTAGAACCAGTCCTTCAAATGGATATAAGATTTTAAAAATTAAGAAACTGTGTTGTCATATTGCTCTCATTTAATAAATTAAGCTGAATAATACTTTTAAGTGAGAAAGAAATTATTTTTGTACCATTAATAAAAATAGTCTTATTTCACTTATTTTTATGGAGCTATAGTTGATTTGCAATGCTATATTAGTTTTAGGTGTACAACATAGTGATTCAAAATTTTTATAGATTATATTCTATTTAAGGTTATTACAGAATATTGGCTATATCCCCTATGTACAGTATATCCTTGTAGCTTATTTCCTTTATACATAGTAGTTTGTACCTCTTAATATACTACCCCTATCTTGCCCCTCCCTCCTAAAGTTTTATTTTAAATACGACTGATTTTATCTTTTCTCATCCTATTAAAATTCATATTTTGTGTATGTTTATATCATGATATATGCAATCTATTAGTATAGTTGTAGTATGTATATATAATTTGTAAATAAATTTATATTTACTTTTTTTTTGGACTATACACCTTTTTTTAACTTAATTGTGTTAAAAATTTGGAGGCCACTGAACTAGACTAACTAGACTACCTACTTGCTCCAGACACTTGATAGGGAACATAACCTTGAATTGTCTGCCCTAGCCCTTATCAAGAGCCTGGTTGAGATAACTGACATTAGGTAAGGGACATGTTACCCACTCCCACCCCCTCCACTCCTATAGGTATTATGTGTTCTATCCTTGGCTCAAGGTAGACCACTGAAAGGCTACGTATCTAGGAGGTCTAAAGATGGGTTAAAGTGAAAGAGTAGAAGCTGGGAAGGTACTAGAGAATTAATATGGGTCAGTAACCAGAGATGGAGAAATGTACCGCTGTATGGTGAGACTGAAATTTTTTGACGCTCTCCATCTCCAGTTTGACCCACCTTTAATCCTTAGAAAGGTCATCCCAAGATAATATTCTACAGCACGTCTCATTCTCCTTATGAACCTGCCTCCAGTCACACAAAGCACACAAGACCATAAAGAGGAATGAGAAGTGCTGAGCAGTATTATCTGGTATTGTTCCTTAATCGTTTTATGCACGTAAGCCCTGGATAATGGAGTAATAGTTAAAAGCAAGAACATCAGACAGACCTTAATTTGAATCCTGATTCCACGGGTTGATTGCTGACTGTGACTTAGGGCAAGTAATTTAACCAATTTTTTGGTTAATCTTTGTTTTGAATCGTAGTTCCTTCATCCACAAAATGAAGATACAGTTGTCCCTTGGTATCCATGGGGGGGTTGGTTCCAGGATGCCTATGGATACCAAAATCTGCAGATGCTCAAGTCCCCGATATAAAATGGCGTAATATTTGCATATAACCTACGCACATCCTCCCGTATACTTGAAATCAGCTCTAGATTACTTCCAATACCTAATACAATGTAAATGCTATGTAAGTATTTGCTGACGCACAGAAAATTCAAGTTTTGCTTTTTGGAACTTTCTGGAATTTTTGTTCCCTGAATATTTTCGATCCATGGTTGGTTGAAACTGCAGATATGGAGGGCCGACTGTACTAAACCTATCTTACAGGGTGGTTGAGAGGATTAAATTCATGTAAATTCATGGGAAGCATTTAGTAATGAATCTGGCACAGAGCAGGTACTTAAGAACAACAGCATTATCCCCCAGATTGTTACCTCCTGATGGTTGGGACCATGCTAGATGCTCTATGCTTCTTTCCTATCCCCACACTGCCTAACACAGAGATCAGAGTACACTAGGTGCTCAGTTAGTACTTGCTGAACTGAATAGAAATAGTGGGAAAGACATATCAGGACAAGGTTGATTTAGGAATCTAGTGCAAGCTGAGATTAGAAACTTTCAATCAATTTACCTCCTTCAGCCCACCAAAATACCTTCTTCTGGGACAGCATTCTGAATTTTTTCTAACCTCAAATCTTAGTGCAGCATCTCTTTTCATAGATTTATACGTTTCATCCCTTTAGGGGAAAAACAAAAAGCTTCCCATTTCCATCAGTGGTATCACTTTTTATTAGTAAAGTTTGAAATACTTGGCTCTATCCTCTCCTTCAACCCTAATAGGCCAGTGCTAGCAATATCATTATGCTTCTCTCTGCATAAACACCATCTTCCCTGTTTGCCAGTGAAGCCCAAAGTCCTGAATCTGGCACTGAAGGCCTGATGTTTAACCTGGCCACATCTGACCTATCCAAATCTGTTTCCTACCATGCCTCCTGCTCCAGCCAGATGGGCCTTGCCATTGGGCTCTAAGCACTATGCACAACCCAAATTCTTATCTTTTCCTTTTGCTAGGGAGGGATCTCCCATTTCCAAATGTGACACTCTACCTAGCTACTGAATGCCCACTGAGTTCTTGTACAATGCTCACTAGCTATACTGCTCAGATTCTTAGCTAAGTGTTGTATGTTGTATATTTGTTTTCCACAAATGAGATTTGACCCCCCCCTGAAGGCAGGGAGAGTTATCTATTGCCCATAGTGCCATGTATTCTGCAGAGCACATAGTAAGTGATTGATTAAGATGAAAGAACCACGAAAGTGCTTTGTAAACCTACATATATATCAAAATTCATTCACGCATATAATAATGGTTTACTGGACACTTGCTGTGCTGGATAAGTAGGATAGATCTAAGGAATGTGTAAGTATTCCTTAGGGACTCTCAAAGACTTCCGGAGAGGGAAATCTGGTAAAAGATTAGATTTTCTGTAGTTAAGTGGGATAATGCTCAGATTTGGTCATTAAAAGGTTGTGTGACCTCACAGATCAGTTAAATCAGAGATAATTAGGGGGCTTTCCTGGTGGTGCAGTGGTTAAGAATCCACTTGCCAATGCAGGGGACACGGGTTCGAGCCCTGGTCCGGGAAGATCCCACATGCCGCGGAGCAACTAAGCCTGTGCGCCACAACTACTGAGCCTGCTCTCTAGAGCTCGTGAGCCACAACTACTGAGCCCGCGTGCCACAACTACTGAAACCCGCGCGCCTAGAGCCTGTGCTCCTCAATGAGAGAAGCCACCACAATGAGAAGCCCGCACACTGCGACGAAGAGTAGGCCCCGCTCTCTGCAACTAGAGAAAGCCTGTGCACAGCAACGAAGACCTGATGCAGCCAAAAATAAATAAAATTTATTTTAAAAAAAGAGATAATTAGGTTGTAAATGTACTAACCTAGTTGAAAAAAGAATGCACCCATCAGAAGGGATTTGTTAATATCTGTATTACTCACCATTACATCTTACTGCCTAGAACACCGAGTCTGGCACACAGAAGGCTCTTAAGGAACACTGTTGAATGACTAAAGGTGAGACTTCTGGGAGATTCAATTTACTCTGGGTACGCTGACAAAATAAGGCTCCCGAGATCATAAGCCTGAAAGTCAGACAATGGTAAATTCACTAAGTTGCCGTTGCCCCAAAAGAGTTCTTGGAAAACACCCAGCCAGGTTGCTAAAGGGCCCCCAATCTGTCCTTTTCTATTTGAAACTTCCTTAAAAGCACCTTTTGGCAATAATAACACCTTTTCCTCTCATCTGCGAACTAAAGTAACTTGATATATTTTTCATACATAATTAAAACACTGGATCTTAGTTTATCTTCTTTTCCATATCTGGCCTACATTCACTGTGTTACATTTTGTAAGTACCACTCTAAAACAACCTACCTTAGTCAGTGTGTATCTCTTACTTGTGGTATTTGACACTCAAAAATTTTCAGTTAGCCGCCTTCTTCACTTTTAGCAACCTCATAGTAAACCACACCAAAATATGAGAAAACAGTTGCTCATTCTGTCACCTCAGAAGGCAGGTCATTTGGCAGTCATTTAGAAATACATGTAAAAAACTCGAGCCCAAGATGGGCTTGAGGACTAATTACTATTGCTGTTTTTGCTACTCAATCTAGGGAGGGAATGTTCCCAAAATGATTTGGGAATCATTTTCATTCCACTGCTCAGAGCCAAATCATCTGGTTTGTGTGCTGAGTTCAAAAAAAACACTGCTGCATAGTTTCCCCAAGGAACAAGCCAGGGAGAGAGAATCTGAAAGATCACAGTAGGTTTTAGGTGAGAACTTCCAGAACTTCCTCGAAAATAAAGGTTACATGTGATAAAAATACTGTTTTCCAGCCATTGCCTCTGTGTTTTCTCTCTTGTATTAAATGGCAACGGAGGCAAAATGCCACTTGCCTCTCTGTTCTCTCTTGACCTATTTTTGGTGCTATTTCCTTCACTTCAGCCTTTTAAGTTGCTGTCCTTTAGTGGAAAGAGTGTGAAAGCAAGCATGGGGTGAGGATTGATATCTTGGGGGTAACAGGATGCATTTACCAGGCCGTATCAGCATTGGTCGTGTTACTAACTCTGGGAACAAGCATTGTGGCCTGTGTTCTGCTTGGATTGCTCTTCCTTTGGCTCTTGGCATGTTGAACTCCTAGTTCTTCATTCCTCAGGTTATATGTATGGTTATGTCTTCAAAGAGGCCTACCCTGACCATCCCTTCTAATGTAGCTGGTCTCTCCCCAGCCTATTCGCTCTCTGTATCATATTCCTCTAATGTCTTTCGAAGCAACTTATCACTATCTGAAATAATCTAGTTTATTACTTATTTTTCCCCTCTTCCCTCCCCACTAGACTATAACCTCTATGCAGGCAGGGACCATGTCTGTCATGTTTAGCTGCTGTGTATAACCAATGCTTAGCACAGTGCCTGGTGCATTCTAGGTGATCAGGAGCTATTGTTTGTTCAATGAATGAATGAGGAGGACAGAGGGCAATGCAGGATCGCCACAGTGTTCCTTCTTCCTGGAGTGGACAGCCACAAAACAGAGATTCTGCCAAGATTTGTCAAGCTCACTGACCTCTATCCACATTTGTTGATTCATGTGGGAACAAATGAAATAATCAAGAGACTGAACGGGTTTGTTAGTGATTCTGAAGTTGGATGTGAAACTTGAAGGGCTTGGGAGTTATAGGTAGCATTTTTATTTCTTTCATAGGGTGAAAGGGATGACCTTGGCAGAGAATGGAAGATACAAGAAATTAACAGTTGACCACATTCATGATGTTGAGCAGGATCTAATTTTCTGGACTGTGCCTCATGGTAGAACAATGAGGCTTCTGCTTAAGGATGAAATGTATCTTGTGAAGACAGAAAAAATAGATTTGTTTAGGAGACTCATGAACCTCCTCAGTGTAGGGTTGCCAGATTTAACAAAATCAAACAGGAAACCCAGGATGCCTAATTAAGTTTGAATTTTGAATTTCAGATAAACAATGAATACATTTTTAATATAAGTATGTACCATGCAATATTTGGTGTCCTGTATTTTACGTGGCAACCCTACACTCCAGTTTTCATCCAGTTCTCATTACTCTATAGTATTCACAAGAATATTATAAGAACTTTATCAGATTCCCATCCTCATGTCATGTGACCAGCTTTGCTGAAAGTTTTGGTTCTGTCACTGGGCCAGGTTTTGTACTGGCTGACTTTACCTTTCCTCATGGGTACAAAGAGTACAGAAACCTGAGATGTGGGCCCTGAAGAAAAATTTTACAGTCTGGCTTAGGGTCTTGCTGCTATCCTCAGCTGTGTGAGCAAGCCAGGGCCGTTCAGGAGCCTTCTGAGGTTGTGTGCTCCTGACCGCATATGTGCCCAGCTTAGATGAAACCCTGTAGTGGCAATCATTCATTGCTTTAGACATATTTTGTTGCTATGGTTTTTAAAGTAGAGTACAACAATCTTAGTGTGGAAAAAACTAGTTTATTGTAGGAATTAATTTGTGCATAATTTTCTAGGTAAAGTCAAGAATGCATCTTCTTCAAAGGTAAACTTAATGACATTTGGTTTATAAATACCATCATTCCTCACTGTCAGTCCTCTGTGAATGCTCTAGCCTCTGACATTCAATAGAGCAATAAAGAAATCAAACATGCCTACCTAACCTTTAGGAAAATATTTTAAATTATGATTTAATTTTTAATCTCCCATGGCAGCAGTAAAATAAATGATATAAATCTCAACAGGACCAACTGTCTGCTTTGCAATAACACTTTAGGGTATGGCCTAGACAGTCAAGATTTCCTCTTAATCATAAACCAGTGTGGCATGGGCTGGGAAAAGGGAGGGTGATAGATGTGAACATTTTGCATTTCCTGGGGACCATATATGGTCTTTCACAGTGGTGGAGAGTGGAGAGACGGTTTTGACATGTCCTGTGTTAACAGTTTGGGTTTTCAAATAATGTCTTGTTCTTCCTTGCCACTAAACTTCTCCCTCTTGCCATTAAATAAACAAATACCAAAACCCTCAAAACACACAAAACAACCACCACAACAAGAATAAGGCGCTTCCAATGCAGGGGCTGTGAGTTCAATCCCTGGTGAGGGACCTAAGATTCCCCCATGCTATGTGGTGCAGCCAAAAAATTAAAAAAAAAAAAAAAAAAGAAGAAGGCAAGAAAAAGTGTGGCTTTTCTGTTTAAAAGAAATGAAAGAATTACTCAGTAGTCTAAAAAGATGGGATTTGAGGTTTACAGAGTCCACTGTGAAACCTCTTACACAAGTAGCTGAGGCCTGGGGCACTACGCCACAGGAGTGGGAATGGGTAAATTGAGGGATGCCAAATTAAATAAGTTGGTTTATTGTGTTGAAATGATACTAATACAATATATTGTAGATGTAGTAACTAGTTTCTCAGTGTTTCCACAATTTAAAAAGCTAGAATCAAAAACTTCACACCCTTAGGAAGCAAATTTATTAGCTTTATAACATCTTGTGTATAATATATATTACATAAATGAATGGTTATATGAAGCTTAGGTTGTGAATACTTTGAGGCAGGCCAGAATCGGGCTCATATATACGTGCTCAGTACATGTATGTTGACCATGAATGTCTTATACATAACTGCAGTTTCAAGACAAAGTGATTAGATCTATGAGCAGTTGTCTATCCTACCAAATCTCTCTGGAACCTCTGGCAACTCAGCTAATCTCTTAGATTAAATTGACATGGTTTCTCAACCTAGGCATTGTTGACATTTTGGGCCAGATATTTCTTTATTGTGGGTCCTGTCCTTTGAATTGTAGAATGTTTAACAGCATTTCTGGCCACTACCCACTAGATGCTAGTAGCACACCCCTAGCTGTGACAACCAAAAATATCTCCAGATACTTCCAAGTATCCCCAGGGGGCCAAGGGGTTGGGTTGAAATTGCCCCCACTTGAAAACCACTGGGTTAGAAGATGGTAAAGGTTCAGGTTTCCGTAAGTTCACTATAGTTCTGTATAGATCACAAGGTTCTGCCACACTTACTTTGACAGACAGGATCCAAAGACTTTCATGATTATAAGAGGAGGAGGCTCAAGATGAGAGGCCAGCCCAAAAGTCCACTAAATGGATAAATAAAATGTGATACATCCATATGATGAAATAGTATTCATCCTTAAAAAGAATGAAGTACTGATACCTGCTACACTGTGGATGAATCTTGAAAACATTATGCTAAGCGAAAGAAGCCAGACACAAAGTCACATATTGTATGACTTCATTTATATGAAACATCCGGAATAGATAGATCCACAGAGACAGAAAGCAGCTTGGTGGCTGCCAGAGGCTGGGGGAGGGGAGATGGGGAAAACTGCTTAATGGGTACCGGGTTTCCTTTTGGAGTGATGGAAATGTTTTAGAACTACACAGAGAAGGTAGTTGTACAACATCGTGAATGTACTAAATGCCACTGAATTGTTTACTTTGAAATGGCTAATTTTATATTATATGACTTTCAATCAATAAGTTAAAAGGAAAAAAAAAGGCCGGACAGATCCAACAGAGGCTCCACCAAGGGAGAAGGGAGCAGACTGGAGGAAGTAGAATTGCCCAGGTTTAAAAACTGTGTTTCATAGAAACAGTGAAAAAAGTGGTTGCCAGGGGCTGGGAGGTGGGGAAATAGGCAGAGATTGGTAAAAGAGTACAAACTGTCAGTCATAAGATGAATAAGGTCTGAGGATCTAATGTGAAACATGGTGACTATAGTTGACAACATTGTATTGTATAATTGAAATTTGCTACAAGAGTGGAACTTTATATATATATATATATATATATATATACACATATATATATATACATACACACACACACACATATATATATATATACACATATATATAGTGATTGATGTTTAACTAGATGGGAGGAATCCTTTCACAGTGTACATGTATATCAAACCATCACAACGTACACTTTAAATATCTTAACAATTGTATTTGTCAATTATACTTCAATAAAGCTGAAAAAATAAAATGCAATCTTGATAACTTTTCTCTTTCATGACACATTTCTTAAAGGGAACTATGAGAATGTGTGGGTGTAGAGGGACTTGAAGAAATGTGCCTGTGAAGAGAAAAACATTGATTGAAGGGACTTTGAAATGAAATGTATTTTGAGTGATCTCAAATTCCATACTGGGAGTTTAGGTGGCTCTTTCAGCTCTTTATGGGGAAAAAAAGGCTTTGGAGTACATCCTTTTCATTAGTATTAGACCAAGTTATTTTATATAAATAAGAAAAAGAAAGGCAAATGGGGGTTTTATGCTTTGGGCATGCTATTACATTTTTTTCCTTCTGATGCCATCTGTCTTCCCAGCAGATTCAGGAATTAGAGGGAGAGGTGAGGTAGAATTTTACCTACATAGAATCACAAACAAATGCATATTTGATCCACTGATGCTTTTCAGACTTCCTCTTTCTTTGTTTTTCCCAGTAGTATTGAAAAGTATTGGCTTCATATCAGATCTAGAAAAAGTTGGAGGGAGCTATGCACCGACGTGAAAAAAAATCACCTGATGAAAATATAATTCCTTCTATATAAGGAGATCCAAAATTGAATATAGATAAACATCTTTTATTGTTTGATTTAAACATTCCATTTCAATGGTAAATTGTATGAGCTTTGTTATTCTAGTGATGGATGTCTATTAGGAATAAAGACCCAGTGATTGGTTTTGCCTTTTCTAAATTCTGAGAAGGAGGTCTCAGAGGTTTCTGGCACATTTCCTACAGCAAAGCACCGGCTCCTTCTGAGAGGAAGGTTGGTTCTTTGGGCTGGTCATCTGGGGCACTCCACCTCGCTGCAGACTGCCTGCCCTGGACTAGTAGAGACTTCAGCTGGCTGCAAAACATGGCCATCAGAGACACATGCTCTTGCGTCTCTCAACAGACCAGAGATCAAGAAATGAGGCCCTGGACAAGGAACCTTGTGTTCAAGCAAACAGTAGGATTGTGAGCACAGTAGAAGCCTAAGCAAAGTTCTGACAGTGTTTCTTGTCCCTGAGAGAAGACAAGCCCCCTCTGGTTCCAACACCTTTGTAGAGGCCTTAAGAGTTGAGAGGCAGAGCCGGGAAGGGAGAGGGCCAGACCTTTCAACTCTTCTCCAGTTCCAGGAAAATAAATAAGAATGATTGATTTTTCAGGAAGGGAGCCATGTGCAAAAGAGGGCTCCAGGACCCCAGAAGAAGGCAAGGGGAGGTGGGAGGAAACAGATGTTTGAATAATAGCAAAGGGACCCAGGAGGCTGTTATGCCTTGTCAATGATGTAATGCTCAATTGAAATGACTCCTAACTAGAGATGTGCAAGCTGTCCCTTGTCCTGGGAGTAAAGACTGTTCCCATGCAGGTGCACGTTCCTAAGTCCCAGACAGCAAGTCACAAATAAACTCGTGCGTGCTCCAATCTGTGTATGTCATTTCGGCCCAGTCTGGGTCTTAACGCTTGGATGCTGATTACTCTGGGGATAGAGATGAAAAAAGCTTTGCAATGTGATTCAGGAAGAGCCCACGAACCAGGGCTGGAGAGGGCTGGTGACGGACCTTGAGCAACAGGTTTCCAGCTCTCCCAGTCTTATGCTTTCTTACCCTGCTTTCCTTGGACTGAAGTTCCCCTTTGATAAGACCCAGAACTTTTCTTATCTGTGGATTTCTCCTAGAAATCCCCGACAGTGCGCAGATCGTCCCTAAGGGCACAGATTATCCCTAAGGGCTGGACTACACACTTTATGGTGAGAACTGGCAGATGCCATGAAAGAAAAAAAAGAAAAAAACCTAGTAGAAAACCTACCATTTCCTTTCTTTTTCCCATCTCTATAGATTCATCTTATACCACTCTACCCCCCACTTATTATGCTCTTGTCTCCCTGGCTTTCTATCAGTTTCTAGAACACGCCGGGCTTTATCTCACTACCAGGATTTGGCACTAGCTCTTTTCTCTGCTTAGAAAGCTCTTCCCTAAGATCCTTGATGGCTGGCTCCTACTCATTCTTCAGTTTTCAGGGCCTAGCCAGTGCTTAGTATGTACCTGGCACCGAGGAAACACTGATTGGGAGCAGACTGTAGTGGGATGACTGTGTTTCTTTCGGCCTGGTGATAGGAAGGGGCTGCAGAGAGTTGGTGGAGGGGCCAGGATTGCGGGTGAGAATGAAGATAAAGATGGGGCTGTGAGGCAATTTGTAGCTAGAAGGAACAAATGGAGAGAGTAGAGTGAGCAGGGGAGGGGCAGCGGGCGATCCTTGGGTTTACTGTTATCCAAGGCGGGTGGAGTTCTAGTACTGGGAATTCACTGATAGGTGCTGCTATAACCTGAAGCAAGGAGTAAAACACCTGGTCAGACTCACTTATTGACATAATCTAAGAAAGCCAAATAGCAGCCCCTGGGATTGCTAGGGAGAATTGCATTTACATTTTTAATTAAGAGGCTGATTATTGAATTATCATCTCTTCTTGGCTGATCTCCATCTTTGAGAGATCTTTTTCCAAACTCCTTCCCACTCATGGCTGGAATAAGTGTCCTTCCTCTGCATACTTCACGGTACTCTGTGCTTCTCTCCAACAAGACACTCATGTCACTGTACTGTGCTTGGCAGGTATGAGTCTGTCTTCCCCATCTGGTTGTGGGCTTGGTGAGGGAAGGGTCCATATCACTAGCAGGTGCCTGGCAAGTGTTAGGGATTTGTTGCTGGATGAATGAATGAAACATTCTCTGAACTTCCATATAGCTGCCCCTATATATGTGTATATATGTGTGTGGGGGGGCACACAATGTCTTACCATACCCACTCACTCAATCACTCATTCATTCAACAACCCTTTTTCTCTTTTTTAAGCAATGAACTCTATCAAGACTTCTACTAAGCGCTAGAGCTACAAAGGCAGATAGTGGAGGAGACAGACAAGCTAACAGGTTATTGCAGTACAATGTGGTGAGTGCTAAGAGAGGGAATGTAAAAGGTGCTCTGGGGCACAGACAGGAGACTAAAGAGCATTCCAGGTGAAGGAAACAGCATGTGCAAAGGCCTAGAGGAAAGACAATGTGGAGCAATTGAAAAAAAACTGGTTGGAGCTGACAGTAAGTCTATTGTTTTTAGATCTGCCGCCAGCCAGAACTTGTGGCCTTGGAAACTATGTCTTTTGGGTGTGTCATCACCCAAAAGTGAGACAGGTCCTCTGACCACTAGGCCCACAGACCACGTCCTCAAAGAGCTCACAGAGATGAAATGCACCTGCCTCTCACCCCATACAAAACACCAAAAACAAAACGACTTACCATAAACAAAGTGAAAAGACAAGTATTAGTATCCAGAGTATATTGAGAACTATAAATCGAGACCAAAAAGGCAACCAACCGAATAGAAACATGGGCAAGTGAAAGGGAATTCATAGAGTAGAAAACACGAATGGCCCATAAATAGGAGAAAAAATGCTCAGCCTCACTAGTGATCAAGGAAATGAAAATTAAACACAATGAGAAGTCATTTTGTACCCATCAGACTGACAAAAAGTGAAAGTCTGACAGTACCAATTATTGGCTGGAATGTGAATCAAAGAGAATTCTCACTCACTCCTGTTGAGTAGGAGCATAAATTGGTTTTGCACACTTGAGAGAGGAATTTGACAATACATAGTAAACTTGACACTGTGCACATAACCTAGCAATTATACTTCTGGGTAAATACCTAGATAACTCATGTACATATGGACAAAAGCCATTCATTTTAGCATTGTTTCTAATGGTGAAAAATTGGAAACAACCTGTATATTCATATGTAGACTTCTAAATAGCAGATGAAAGGAATGATCTATATCCATTTGCAACAAAATGTTGTATGAGAAAAGCAAGTTGCCATATATGTACATTTTAAAACATACCAAAAGTATACTCTGTTATTTATGGATGCATGTAAATGTATTTAAAGTATAGAAGATGTTCTGGAATAACATACACCAAATTTATGATGGCAGTTGCCTCTGAGGAGGGGGAAGGATAATGGTATTGGGAGTGTGGGTCCAAGACAAGCTGAATTTACCTGTACGGGCTTTCTTTCTTTTATATATAAGCAGTAGTGTGCTGATAAATGTCTAACAACTGGTTCTCCAGGAATTAAAAAAACCCTGATTTATAGCATTTGTAGATTTCTGTGGTATAATACTCCCACCATGGAAAATTTCACCCTACCAAAGATTTAGCAGTCAGCTCTCAAAATTCCCCAAAACTTAACAAAAAGCTCTTGAGAATAAGTTATGAACTGGCTGCAGTGCAACAGTGTGTGTGTGCATGCGCGCAAACTTGAAGCATTGATGACAATATTAACAATCCTCAGTTCTGTATAATGAAAATATATGTATTTTTTTATTATCCTCTGAAGTTTTATATACATTTTAAATTTCTTAGAAAAAAAGACAATCTTACAAGAATCAGAGTGAGTAGAAATACCTGACAGTTTAAATTGTAATTGGAAGTAGAATAAAGCAGGGCTTTGTCTTAGATGCCCTTCTCTCTACCTTCCATTTAAATAACTTGATAATTGAATATACTGAATAAACACATTGTAAGTCAAGCACCTTCTTCTCTGCTGGTGACATAGTTTTATGAACCAGAAGGAGCCTTCAGAAACAGCAAACTTTTACAATCAAATTAAAAAAAAAAAAACTTGTAAGAAAAAACCCCAGCAAACTGAACAGAATGGTGTGAATAATTCCCCAGTATCTCTCACAGGGCCTGACACTTTGTTGATGTGCTGTCAGAATATGTCTCATTCCATGGATGCACCACAAAAACAATTGCTAGATTATTTGGACAATATATTTTTTAATGAGCTTCAAAATCTTAGAGAAGTGATGATATATTATCCTACTGTATATATGCTGTTACTTCTTTCTGTTACTGCAACTGAAAGAGGCTCAACTATTAGTGTGGAAGGAACAGAGCAGTTAAATGTAATAAATAATTGTGCCTTGGTTCCCCATTCCCATGCTATTTAGTGAGTGCCGAGAATGAATCTAGTTCCTATGGCTTTAAAACAGTTGTGAACTAATCAGGCATGCACTCCACTGAAGCATACACAATGAGGAAGTTATTCTTTCCTTAGTGATTGAATCTTTCCTTTGATTTTTGGAGATCAAAATGGGAAACCAGGAATCCAGAAAGAAATGCCTCAAAATGCCTCCTTTCTCCCTCTTTTATCAACCATTTATAAAATAATTTATTTTAGAAATAATATTCAGAAATTAATTCTATAAATAAGCTATATGATATCTGTTAAAAATATATTTATACTTAAAATTAGTATTTTATAAACAAATTCTGTTTATAATATTACAAATAAAATTTATAAAAATTACAAATTTATTTATAAAATAAATTAGATTTATAAAATATACATTTAATAAATAATTTATTTGTAGATTTATAATGTATATATGAATCTTCTATATTTTCTAAATAAATCTGTAATTTACAAATAACACTGGAATAAAATGAATATTAATAAAGGATATTTGTGCTTTAGAATTAGATATAAAGAGAATTATTACTTGCTATGATAATTACATGTAATAAAAAGTCCTGTTATATTAAACATTTGTGTAAAATCAAACATTATAAGTAAAATCCACCCATGGAGGTGCCACACATAGGTTGCATGTTCTTGACCATTTCTAGCTTATGCAGCATGCTTTTTAGACAGATGCTCCTTCCATAGATCCAGGTTCATTATAAACAAAGATATACTCACATTCTTGATCAACTGGGAGTCCAGACCTCACTTAGCACATGCCACTGAAGAAGTTGAATTTTCTTATCTTTAATGCAGCCTATGCTTCCAAATCTTCAAATTGGATAGAGCACAGGGAATTGTTTCTAATACATTAATTTGGACTGTACCACTTAGTTTCCATGTGATGTTTTCTTTATTAAAAATACTTTATTTCTTGGAAAGATATACCATGCTCTTGGATTGGAAGCATTAATATTGTTACAACGGCCATACTACCCAAAGCAATCTACAGATTTAATGAGATCCCTGTCAAATTACCCATGACATTTTTCACAGAACTAGAACAAATAATCCTAAAATTTATATGGAACCATAAAAGACCCAGAATTGCCAAAGCAATCCTGAGGAGAAAGAACAAAACCAGAGGCATAACCCTCCCAGACTTCAGACAATACTACAAAGCTACAGTAATCAAAACAGTGTGGTATTGGCACAAAAAACAGACATATGTATCAATGGAACAGAATAGAGATCCCAGAAATAAACCCACACACCTACGGTCAATTAATCTTCAACAGAGGAGGCAAGAATATACAATAGAGAAAAGATGGTCTCTTCAAGTGGTGTTGGGAAAGCTGGGCAGCTGCATGTAAGTCAATGAAGTTAGAACATTCCCTCACACCATACACAAAAATAAATGCAAAATGGCTTAAAGACTTAAATATAAGAAAGGACACCATAAAACTCCTAGGAGAGAACATAGGCTAAACATTCTCTGACATAAATTGTACCAATGTTTTCTTAGGTCAGTCTCCCAAGGCAATAGAAATAAAAGCAAAAATAAACAAATGGGACCTAATCAAACTTATAAACTTTTGCAAAGCAAGGAAACCATAAACAAAACAAAAAGACAACCTACGGACTGGGAGAAAATATTTGCAAACGATGTGACTGACAAGGGCTTAATTTCCAAAATATACAAGCAGCTCACACAACTCAATAACAAAAAAACAAACAAGCTGGGAATTCCCTGGTGGGCCAGTGGTTACGACTCTGAGCTTTCATTGCCGAGGGCCCTGGTCAGGGAACTAAGATCCCACAAGCCATGCAGGGCAGCAAACAACAACAAACAAACAACAACAACAAAAATCAAAAAATGGGCAGAATACCTAAGTAGACATTTCTCCAAAGAAGACATACAGATGGCCATGGCACATGAAAAGATGATCATTATCGCTAATTATTAGAAAATGGAAATCAAAACTACAATGAGGTACACCTCACACTGGTCAGAATGGCCATCATTAAAAAGTCTACAAATAATAAATGCTGGAGAGGGTGTGCAGAAAAGGAAACCCTCCTACACTGTTGGTGGGAATGTAAACTGGTGCAGCCACCATGGAAAACAGTATGAAGGTTCCTTAAAAAACTAATACTAGAGTTGCCATATGATCCAGCAATCCCACTCCTGGGCATACATCTGGAGAAAACTCTAATTCGAAAAGATTCATGTATCCCAGTGTTCACAGCAGCACTATTTACAATAGTGAAGACATGGAAGCAACCTAAATGTCCATTGACAGATGAATGGATAAAGAAGATGTGGTATATACATACAGTGGAATACTACTACTAGGCCATAAAAAAGAATGAAATTATGCCATTTGCAGCAACAGGGATTGACCTAGAGAATATCATCCTAAGTGAAGTAAGTCAGACAAATATCATATGATATCACTTATATGTGGAATCTAAAATATGATACAAATGAACTTATTTACAAAACAGAAACAGACTAACAGACACAGAAAATAAACTTATGGTTACCAAAGGGGAAAGAGGTGGTGGAGGGATAAATTAGGAGTTTGGGATTAGCAGATACAAACTACTATATATAAAATTGATAAACAACAAGGTCCTGCCATATAGCAGAGGGGACTATATTCAATATCTGGTAATAACCTATAATGGCAAAGAATATATATATATAACTGAATCACTTTGCTGTATACCTGAAACTAACATAATATTGTAAATCAACTACACTTAAATACTATAACTTCATTTTCATGTTTTACTAATTGCAATTTTAGAAAATGTACATAATGCTGATTGTAGGGGGAATTCTTGTTTTGTCCCTGACTTTAAAGGAAATGCTTCTAGTGTTCTACCCTTAAGTAAGATTTTGGCATTTGGATTAAAAAACATTTTTATCTTAATAAAGAAACAGCCTTGTATTTCAAGTTTATCAAGAGATTTTTTCATTCTGTTTTTTAGAAGTGAAATTAATCAAATGTACTATTGCCATTGTGTTTATAAACACAATATTTTCTTCCTTTGCTTCAATGATGTGATGAATAGTATGGATAGGTTTCATTATATTCATTATATTCCTGAAATAAACCATATTTAGCAACATATTCTTTTTATATGCTGTTGGATTCATTTTGCTGGTACTTTATATGGAATTTTTGCACATATAGCTAAAATTGGTCTTATGTTTGTGTGCACACACGCTATCAGCATGGAATAAGGATTATGATTACTTTGAAAAATAAATTGGAAGGTTTCCATTTTTATCTTTGTTTTTCTATTTAATAACTGTCATTTTGATTTCTTCTTTTTCTTTTCCTGTTAACCTTCTGCTTTGCATTTCTGTTTTATCCCACCTTCAATGTGACTATTACCTGGTATCATTTCACTCAACTGTGAGCTCTAAGAGGGTGGGGACAGGGTCTATAAAAGCAACCTAAGTGGCCATCAATAGACAAATGGGTAAAGAAGTTGTAAGAGACATATTTATATACACCACACAAAATGGAATATTGCTCAGCCATAAAACTGAAATCCTGCCATTTGCAACAACATGGATGGCCCTAGAGAAGTAAAATAAGTCAGAAAGAGAAAGACAAATATTTCATGATTTCACTTATATGTGGAACCCAAGAAACAAAACAAAGTAGACAAACATAACTAAACAGAAAGAGAGTCATAGATACAGAGAAGAAACAGGTGGTTGCCAGAGGGGAGGAGGTGGGGCATGAGAGAAATAGGTGAGGGAGGTTAAGAGGTACACACTTAACAGTTACAAAATAAATGAGTCACAGGTATGAAATGTAGAGTGTAGGGAATATAGTAAAAAATTATCTAATATCTTTGTATGGTGACACATGGTAACTAAATTTTTCATGGTGATCATTTTGGAAGATATGGTTGAAGCACCTCCTGTACCCTTCCAGGGCCCCATTTTCCTCCATCCTTCCCTGCCCCCCCAACCCACCCCATGCACTATCCTGAACTTCATATTTAACATTTCCATGCATAGTATATACTTTCAATGTATACATATCCATAAATGATATTTAGTATTAGTTTTCTATAAAACTACATAAGTGGCATCATCGTGTATTTATCATCTTGCAACTTGCTTTTTGCTCAGTCATGTTTGAGAAATTTTCCACGTTGACACACGTAGCTCTAGTTCACTCATGTTGACTTATCTGTAGTATTCAACTGAATGACTGTATCACAGTTTACTCATCCGTTATCCTGCTGATAATCATTTAGGTAGCTCTAAGTTTTGTTATTGTAAGAAATACAGCAATGAACATTCTTATACTAGTTTCCTTATGTACATATGTAAGAGATTCTCTAAAGTATTTACCTAGAAGTGGAATTGCTAGTGCTCCCTCCTCCTCCTTCTCATCAAATGCTTTAGTAGCTTATTAACAATTATTTAACTTCAGTTTTTCTGAGACTTTATAAGAGTGCCTTGTATTAGAGTTTAGACTAAATCAATATAACGGAGATACAAAATATGCTGGCCAAACAAAATAGAAGTATATTTCTCTCATGTAGTAGTCTAGAGCTCAGTTCAGATAGCTGGCTCTGTTCCATGAGTTGTTTCGGAACCCCAGGTCCCTCTGTCATAATGCTCTGCCATTCCCTAGGGCAGGGAGCCACAAGCTATAGTCAAATCCTGTCTCCACCACTTGTTGTTTTATTTTTCCCCACCACTTGTTTTTTTGTTGTTGTTTTGTTTGTTTTGTTTTTCTTTGTTTTGGCCACGAACTACGAGTGGTCTTTATATTTTTAAATGATTGGGGAAAAAAGACTATTTTGTGACATGTGAAAATTAGATGAAATTAAAATTCCGGTGTCCATAAATAAAGTTTTATTGGAACACAGCCATATCCATTTGTTTCCATATTGTCCAAGGCTGCTTTTGAGCTATAGTGACAGAGCTGGGTAGTTGGGACAGAGGCTACATTGCCCACAGAGACTAAAATATTTATTTTCTGGCCCTTTATGAGAAAAAGTTTGCTGATTCTTAGCCTATAGTGTAGTCCATGTCTACATGGTTCAAACTGGATAATGAGCATGACTTCTTCACTCTAGCCATGGAAAGAAGGAATGAGGGGTGGAGGATAGCCAGTTTCCTTTTCAAAGGATATAGTCCACTGATATCTCATTGGCCAGAACTTAGTTATCTTTTTGCTCTAATTTCTTCAACTTTATTTTTGAGCTTTATTTTCATTCTAATTATTTTTTTTCACTCTGTCACCCAGTTTTAAATTTCTAACAGCCTTTCCTTTTGTTCTCCAAATGTTCCTTTTTCATAGAGCCATGTTTTGTTTTGTGGATGCAATCTCCTTTCTTATCTCTATTAAGATATTAATATTTCTTAAAGTTTCCCTCAAATAGTCTGTTTCCTCCAAATTGCTCTTTGAAAAATATTTTATTGTAAATCAAAAGATGCAGAAAATAAACAAAACAAACATATAGTTCAATGAACTACTATAAAGAGAACATTCTTGTAACTATTACCCAGATCAAGGAACAGAACTTTGCCAGCTCCCCCAGAAGCCCTTCCATGATCCCCATCCCAACCGTAACCCCCTCATTCCTGTCCTAAGAAACCACTGTGCTGACTTCTAGAGTAATTGCTTCCTTGTGTTTTAAAAATAGTTTTATCATTAAAATATGCACATTTTGATATATCTTTTAAGTTTGTTTAATCTTTAGGCTCACCCTTTATCCCTCTCTTTTCTTTACAATTTAACTCTCAATGAACTCAGAGAATAAAATCTGTCGTTTCCCAGTCTGGTTTTTGCTGATTTCACACTCATGGTGGAATCCAACGTGTTTCTCCGTCCTCTGTGTTTCTGGAAAATTGGCAGGTGAATGCAGAGACTGGATCAAACTCAGGTTTGATTCCTTTGGCAAAACTATAGGTGTTGTTTGGCAAGAATATGGGAGGCATATAGTGTCTGGCCGTCTCTCTTTTTGTGATGTTAGCAGCTATTGATGCTTAATGCTTATATCTATTAAGCCGTAGAAGTTGCAAAATGGTGATATTTTAATTTTATAATTTCTTTTCCATTCATTAGTTGGAATAGATTTATGAAGAGCAATCACATTCATCTACTATTGGGTTAACCAGTGGCATAGTTCCTGTGATTTAAACATATTAGACCTGTTTCAATTCTCTGTAATTTTTATCAGCTTGGCTAAGCTGGAACTATGTTTTTCAGAATGTTCTTCCCTTTATGGTACCAGGTTAGAATTGGCCAAAAGAGAAATTTGTTTGAGATTTGGAAGGGAGAGATGAAGCAGCTATTTCACTCTCTGAAGGCTGTTGTCACATGCAGTGAGAGCCAGATGCAGAGGTGCCTGCCAGTTCCAGCTTGTCCTTGCTTTCCCCCAACTCAGAGTCCTGCTCGTCTTCCCAACTGCCAGACTTGCTGACTAAGGGCTATCCCTGGCTAGGGCTGTGAGTTGCCAGGTAAATCAGGACACCAGTTAAACTGAATTCAGAAAAACAATGGATAATTTTTTAGTATAAGTATGGCTCATGGTATACACGCATACTACCTATATATGTATATATATGTAATTTAAAAATATAAAATATATTTTGATGTAAAATATGTATATATACATATACACACATGCACATATGTGTATGTTTTATACACATATTCAAAACATACATATATATACATATGTGTCTTTATACACATTACACACACAGATTTCCATAGACTTCTCCATCATCAATCCTGTGAATTCCTACTCTGACAGCAGGACATGCCTGGATGTTTTGTGTCTTTCCCCAATCTTCCAACTCTCTTTCTGATCCTTACTGTCCCAGCCTCTTTCACAATTATGTAAAGTTATATTCCTACAACAAATCTCTTATTCCATAATACATATAATTGTTCAGCTTTCTTGACTAAATCCTTTCTGCAAATACAACCGCGTTTCATTCCTTGTCCGTAGGCCAACTCTAAAATTAGAAAACTAAGTAAAAAATTACATATGTTCATATAATTATCATTCGATACTGAGTCATGTAATGTTGGGCCAAGAAATGCCAAGCCAATCTGTGTTAAAAGTACATCACATTGGGCTTCCCTGGTGGCGCAGTCGTTGAGAGTCCGCCTGCCGATGCAGGGGACACGGGTTCGTGCCCCGGTCCGGGAAGATCCCCCATGCCGCAGAGTGGCTGGGCCGTGAGCCATGGCCGCTGAGCCTGCGCGTCCGGAGCCTGTGCTCCGCAATGGGAGAGGCCACAACAGTGAGAGGCCCGTGTACCGCAAAAAAAAAAAAAAAAAAAAAAAAGTACATCACATTCTCTATGGATCCTACTATCAAGGTGAAATGAATTTTCTGTATGTGTGTATTTTATAGTATTTTCTTACATCAGTTGAATAAAAGTTATACTAATTTAGTTTGCTTGATGTTTGTAATATGGTTTCTTGTACATTTAAAATTTTTTTCTGGTATTTTATATTGGCTTTATTTCCTTCCTTCCCTCCTTCCCTCCTTCCTTCCTCCCTCCCTCCCTTCCTTCCTTCCTTCCTTCCCATGATTGGCAATGTTAGGTTTTTTTTAATTTTTAAAAACTTTTTATGGGAACTCCCTGGCGGTCCAGTGGATAGGACTCCACACTTTTACTGCCAAGGGCCCAGGTTCAATCCCTGGTTGGGGAACTAAGATCCCACAAGCCACAGAGCGTGGTCAAAATAAATAAATAAATAAAATCTTTTTATTAAAATATAGCACATGTAGAGAAAAGTAAAATGATCATAAATTTATTACAAAGTTAACAAACCCACATAACTACCACCAGGTCACAAAAAGTACATTACTAATCTCCCAAATGTTTCCATCATATAGCCTCCCAATTACCACTCCTCATCTTCCTCCAAAATAATCACTGTCCAGACATCTAGCGTTACAATTATTTTGCTTGTAGCTACAGTAATCAAAACAGTACAGTAGTGGTGCTGGGAAAACTGGACAACTACATGTGAAAGAATGAAATTAGAACATTTTCTAACACCATAAACAAAAATTAACTCAAAATGGATTAAAGACCTAAATATAAGACTGGAAACCATAAAACTCCTAGAAGAAAATACAGGCAGAACGAACACTCTTTGACATAAATTGTAGCAATATTTTTTTGGATCTGTCGCCTAAAGCAAAGGAAACAAAAGTAAAAATAAACAAATGGGACCTAATTAAACTTAAAAGCTTTTGCACAGCAAAGGAAACCATCTACAAAATGAAAGGGCAACCTGCTGAATGGGAGAAAATATTTGCAAATTATATTACTGATAAGAGGTTAATATCCAAAATATATAAACAGCTCATACAACTCAACATCAAAAAAAAGAAAAAAAAACTTGATTGAAAAATGGGCAGAAGACCCAAATAGACATTTTTCCAAAGAAGACATACAGATGGCCAACAGGCATGTGAAAAGATGCTCAACATTGCTAATCATCAGAGAACTGAAAATCAAAACCACAATGAGATATCACTGCACACCTGTCAAAATGGCCATCATCAAAAAGACCACAAATAACCAGTGTTGGTGAGGATGTGGAGAAAAGGGAACCCTTGTACACTGTTGGTGGGAATGTAAATTGATGTAGCCACTGTGGAAAACAGTACGGAGGTTCCTCAAAAAACTAAAAATAGGACTACTGTATGTATGATCCAGCAATTCCACTCCTGGGCAATATCTGAAGAAAACTAAAACACTAATCCAAAAAGATACATGCACCCCAATGTTCACAGCAGCATTATTTATAATAGGCAAGATATGGAAGCAGCCTAAGTGTCCATCAACAGATGAATGGATGAAGAAGATGTGGTATATACTACACACACACACACACACACACACACTCACAAACACACACTGGAAATACTACTCAGTCATAAAAAAAGAATGAAATTTTGCCATTTGCAACAACGTGGATGAACTTGGAGGGTATAATGCTTAGTGAAATAAGTCAGAGAAAGAGAAATACCGTATGATATCACTTATATGTGGAATCTAAAAAATAATACAAATGAATGTATATAAGAAACAGACTCACAGATATAGAGAAAAAACTAGTGGTTACCCGTGGGGAGAGGGAAAAGGGAGGGGCAATGTAGGGATAGGGGATTAAGAGGTACAAACTACTATGCACAAAATAAATAAGCTATAAGGACATATTGTACAGCAGAGGGAATATAGCCAATATTTCACAATAACTAAAAGTGGAGTATAACCTTTAAAAATTGTGATCACTGTGTTGTACACCTGAAACTTACACAATATTATAAATCAACTATACCTCAATTTTAAATAAATAAATAAATAAAATGAATAGTTCAGTTAAAACAGAAAAAACCCTGCTCAAAAAACCCTCAACCACCAGCAGTTTTTTAAAAAAATTAATGTTCAGTATACTTGAAAAATTATAAATGAGTATGGTTAAACTGAAAAAAAAACTATTTTGCTCATTTTGGGACTTTATATGAGTGAAATCATACGGAATATATTCTTTTATGTCTGGCTTCTTATATTCAATCTTTGTGAGATTTCATCAAACGATTGTGAATAGCTGTCATTTGTTCATTTTCATTTCTATGTTGTATCCATGGTAATATTAGTTTTGATCAATTGGTTAAGTTGCCCATTCTTTTTTTTTTTTTTAGTTGTGGTAGGAATACACATGACATGAAATTTACCATTTGAGAAAGATATTTAGTACTTTTACAATGTTGTGCAATTATCACCCCATCTAGTCTTAGAAAAGGAAACCTCATACCACTGAGCAGTCACAACCCATTCCCCCTTCTCCCAAGCCTCAGGGAAATGCTGATCTGTTTTCTGTCTCTATGGATTTGCCTATTTCAGATACTCCATATAAATGGAATTATATAATATGTAGCCTTATGTATCTGGCTTCTTTCTCTCAGCATTTGAGTCCAAGATTCATCCATGTTGTAGCATGTATCAGGACTTTATTCCTATTTATGGCTGAATAATATCCCATTGTATGGTTATTCCACATCTTGTTTAACCATTCATCAGTTGATGGACATTTGGGTTGTTTCCACTTTTTGGCTACTATGAATAATGCTGCTATGAAGATTTGTTATAAATTTTTGTGTGAACATGTTTTCAGTTCTCTTGGGTATATTTCTAGGAGGAAATTCCTGGGTCATATTCTATGTTTAACTCTATTGAGGAATCACTAAACTATTTCCCACAGTGGCCACCATATTCATTCCTACCAGGAAAGTATGGGGGTGCTAATTTCTCTACATCCTCATTAGCATTTGTTATTTTCTCTTTTTTTGATTGTAGCCATCCTAGTGGGTGTGAAGTGGTATTTTGTGGTTTTGATGTACATTTCCCTAATGACTACTGATGTTGAGCATCTTTTTCTGTACGGTTGGTAGTAATTTCCCTACTTTCATTTCTGATTTTAGTAATTTCCATCTTCTCTCTATTTTCTTAATCGAGTTAAATGTTTAACAATTTTGTTGATCTTTTTTCAAAGTTCAGAAAACCAACTTTTGATTTAATTGATTTACTTCATTGTTTTTATATTATCTATTTCATTAATATCTGCTGTAAACTTTATTTCCTTCCTTCTGCTAGCTTTGAGTTTAGTTTCCTCTTTTTTTTTCTTCTTATTGATTATGGTGGGAAGCTAGGTTATTAATTTGAGATCTTCCTTCTTTTTTTATTGTAGGTGTTTACATATATAAATTTCCCTCTGAGCACTGCTTTCACTGCATCTTGTAAGTTGTTATGTTATTTTTTCATTTTCATTCATCTTAAAATATTTTCTAACTTTTCTTCTGATTTCTTCTCTGATCCATTGGTTATCTGAGAGTATCCACAAATGTGTACATTTTCCCAAGTTCCTTCTGTTGTTGATTTACAGGTTCATTCCATTACGGTCAGAGAAGATACTTTGTGTGATTTTAAACTTTTCAAATTTATTGAGACTTATTTTGTAGCCTGCCATATGGTTTATCTGGGAGAATATTCCATGTGCACTTGAGAAGAATATACATCCTGCTCCTTTTGCATGAAATGTTCCGTATACATCTGCTAGGTCTAGTTGGTTTATGGTGTCCTCATTTCCTTATTGATCTTTTGTCTGTTCGTAATTAAAAGGGGAGTACTGAAGATTGCAACTATTATTGTAGTACTATTTCTCATTTCATTCCTGTCAATTTTTGCTTTATATATTTTGGGGCTCTGATGTTAGGTATGATATGTTTACAACTGCTATATCTTCTTGATGGGTTGACTCTTTTATCAACATATAAAGTCCTTTCTTGTCTCATAAAATTTTGACTTAGAGACTATTTTCTCTGATACTTATATAGCCAACTCAGCTCTCTTTTGGTTACTATTTGTATGGAATGTCTTTTCCCATCCTTTCAATTACAAATTGTGTCTTTGGATCTAAAGTAAGTCTCTTACAGACTTCATATAATTTGGCCATGTGTTTCTATCCATTCTGCCAATCTCTGTTTTTTAATTGCAAAGTTAAATTTCTTTACATTTAATGTAATTATAGATAAGGAAGGACTTCTGCCATTTTGTTTTCTATGCCATATATCTTTTTCCTCCTCAATTCCTCTATTACTGCTTTCTTTTACGTCTCATTGATTTTTTTCAGTGTACCATTTTAATTCCTTTCCCACTTATTTTCCCTATGTTTTTAGTTATTTTCTTAGTGGTTATCCTGAGGATTACAACTGACATGCTAAATGCATAACAAAGAAATTGAATTAATACTAACTTGTCTTCACTAGTATGCAAAAGTTGTATATAAAACTCCCATCTCATACAGCTCTGTCCTTTTCCCTTTATGTTGATATTGGCACAAATTACATCTTATACATTGCATGCACATTAACATAGATTTATAATTATTTTATTCATTTGTCTTTTAAATCATATAAGAAAAAAGGAGGAGTTACAAATGCAAAATACTGGATTTTATATTTACCTCTGTATGTAAAGAACATTTACTGGTGTTCTTTATTTCTTTATAGGGCTTTTACTGTCTAGTGTGCTTTAATTTCAGCCTGCAGGACTCCTTTTAGTATTTCCTAGAGGGCAGGTGCACTAGCAATGAACTCCTTCAGGTTTTGTTTATTTGTAAATGTCTTAATTTCTTCTTCACTGTTGAAGGATAGTTTTGCCAAATATATAGAGTTCTTGGTTAACAAATTTTTCTCTTTCAGCACTCTAAATATTTTATAGTCCTGCCTTCTGGCCTACAAGGTTTCTAAAGAGAAATTGGCTGTTGATCTTATGAGAATCCCTTATACATAATGAGTCACTTCTCTCTTTCTTATTTCAAGATTCTCTATCTTTCAACAATTTGATTATAATATGTTTTGGTGTGAGTCTCTGAGTTAATCCTACTTAGTGTTTGTTGAGCTTCTTGGATGTTTAGATTCATATATTTCATCCAGTTTTGGAATTTGGGGGCCATTATTTCTTCAAATATTCTTTCTGCTCATTTCTCTCTCTTTCTTTCTGGGACTTCCATTATGCCTAAGTTGGCATGCTTGATGGTATCCTACATGTCCCTTAGGCTCTGTTCATTTATCTTCATTCTTCTTTTTCTGCTCCTTAGAACCTATCTTTAAGTTCTCTCAACCGTTTTTCCTGCCTGCTGAAATCTGTTGAACTGCTCTAGTGAATTTTTTGTTTTATTGTATTCCAGAATTTCTATCTGTTTCTTTTTTTGTTTGTTTGTTTTTTCAAACATCTTTATTGGAGTATAATTGCTTTACAGTGGTGTGTTAGTTTCTGCTGTATAACAAAGTGAATCAGCTATACATATACATACATCCCCATATCTCCTCCCTCTTGCGTCTCCCTGCCACCCTCCCTGTTTCTTTTTTATAATTTATTTTGCTTTATTGGATATTCTCTATTTGACACAGTATTCTCTTAGTTTCCTTTAGCTCTCTGTCCATGATTTTCTTTAGCTCTTTGAGCATATTTATGACGTTGATTTAAAGTCATTGTTTAGTTAAGTCCAACGTCTAGGCTTTCTCAGGGAGAATTTCTATTGATATCATCTTTTCCTGGGAATGGGCCATACTTAGTTTCTTTGCATGCCTTGAAATATTTTGTTGATAACTGGACATTTTGAATATTAATGTGGTACATCTGGAGGTCAGATTCTCCCCCCTTCCCATGGCTTTTTGTTGCTACTTGCTTTGGGTTATAGTTGTTTGGTTGTTTAGTGACTTTTCTAAACTATTTTTGTATGGATTCTATTCTTTGTTTTGTGTGGCCAATGAAGTCTACAGTCTATGAGCTTGGTGGTAAGCTAGTGTGTTGACAGTCTTCTTAAATGCCTGGGGCCAGAGAAGGAAAAAAAATCTGCTGCCATTCTTGACATACTAGCTTTGTCTTGGGCACTCCTTGAAACATTAGCCACATTGTTTACAACTCTGCCTCAGCTTTCACTTCATGCTTATACAGAGCCTGAAGGTCAGCCATAAGTGAAACTTACGGTCTTCTCTGGCCTTCTCTGTTTAGTCATTCAGCCCTGGGTATGTGCATGGCCTTCTCAGTTCCCTGGAATATCTGGGAGCTTTCAAAATCTGTTATATCCACACATAGCTCCTTTCATAACCTCTTCCTTCCTATATGTTTTGGTCTATTACTTGTCCCCATTGCTGCCCCTTGCCACAATCTGCTGCAGCCAATACCTGTGCCTTTAATTGCTTTTGGTAAATACTACCTAAGAAGCTGTCCCAGTTGTGAGAATACTGTGAGTCATGTGAAACAAAGACAAGCCTTTGTGCCTGTTCTTCAAAGGGCTGCCAGATAGGTAGAAATGGACAAGTCTTTGAGAATAAGTTTTGTTGCTCCCTCTGGTACTAACGACCTACTCCAGGAGTGTGGGCTGCCATCTTTGGAGCCACCGCCAATCTGGAGATTGGGGGATGATAGGCAGGCAATTTAAAATGCTGTATCTCTTTCTTTTACCATGTAGCAGTCACTTCTTTCTTCACCAAGCCTTCTCTGTATGTTTTAAGTTTTTGAGTAGATTCCAGAGTTCTGCAAAAGTTGATTCTGACAGTTTTTGCAAGCTCAATAGTTACTTTTGTGAAGGGATGGAGCAGTGGAGTCCCCCACTCTGCAGTTTTTGGTGCTGTCACTACCCTGTCCATTTGTTTTTAAAGAAAAATTACTGGGTAGCTGATGTGGGTTTTCTTTTTGTTGTTTTGGAAACCAGGTCTGTTTCCCAGGTAAAGCAGGTCTGTTTTCCAGGTAGCTCTCTTCTCTAACGGCTGACTGGGAATTCTGACAGGGAAGTCTTTATGAGGTAAGGCAGGCTTGGCAAGCTTTATTTCAGGGTTGGTAAGCTGGGAACTGATTGTCTGGCTATGAGCTCTCTAAATGCCCAGTGAAAAGGGCATTTCTCTGAGAAGCTGATATCCAAACTAGAAGTCTTAACTTTCTCTGTGGCATTCATTAGTTTTTAGATAAAAGCCCTCTAGTTTTTGTTTTGTTTTTAATTTTTTTGCTTGTTGGCAGATGTCAGTAACTGGTACTCTGGGCAAAGAATTCGGGGAAGATTTTGGTGGTAGAGACTGATGCAGCTGTTCTGTTTTACAAATCTTCAATTAATTCCCCAGTTTAAATCCCCACTTCTCATTCCTGCTCCCTTCTGTACTTGCTGACTCAGAGCCCAGAGTATCTCCAGGGTTCTGCCAGGCTGGCTGGCTCCCATCTCCTCTGTAGCTTCCTCATAATATATTCTAGACTGTGGTTTCATCCATCTGTTTCACCTGCCAACTTGCTCATATCCACTTTCCTTCTCCCAGAAATTTGTTGGAACCTCTTTTGTTGGCAGTCCCCTCACCTTCAACTCATTCTTTTTCCTGTTAGAGGTTCAGTCCTTTATGTACTGCTGTACTTTTATTTTAGTGGACTATAGGAGGGATTGTGAACAATGCATATACATAGGTCAATATCTTGAACTGGAGTCTACAAATAGTTTTGAGCACCTTCCCTATACCAGATACTATGCTAGGTTCTGGGGGTATAAAAGTGAGTTAAACTTATTTCCTGGTGTCAAAGAGCTCATAGTGTAGTAGTGAATGCAGTCCTATGCAAAAAATATTAAGATAGAACTTTCCTGTTTCGGTTTTAGATGAGAATCCAAAGTTGAAAACAAAGGGATCACATATTTAAAGCAAGGTGACACACCATCTTTATGGAATTTGCTAAAGGATGACTTCCAAAACATGATCTGTGGCCCCTTAGCCAGAGAATTGATTGAGAGAAAAGTAGTAGAAAGGATGATTTTGAAGAGAATTTTAAGAATGCCTTGGAGTCTTTCCTGCTCCTGGGGGAGTGGAGGAGGTACTTCCCACTCACTTAAGTGGAATGAGACTACAAGAGAAACAATCCAATGGCTTGATATGTATTCTCTGGGGATCGACATTTGCAGGGACTGGCTACTGACTTACATCTGAAAACAAAATCTTAAGGTGAGAGAGGCTATGGCTAAATCAGCCTGTGATAACAGAGGAAAGGGCTGCACTTGCAGAGAGCTGTATTTCCACCAACATATGGGCAAAGCTGTCTATTTCTGAGGGGCCAGAAATAGTCCCCATGGTAGGAATTTAGAGTTGGGTCATCTTATAAGGGATGTCCCCTAAGAAGAATACTCAGAGGTGTGAAGTGACTGCAACAGAGGAATGGACTGACAGAAACCAGGGACAGAGGAGTTGAAAGAGGCTGTTGCCAAAATAAGTTCACGTGCCCAACACACAGTGGGGCCAAACCAAAATGTTTGGGGTTTGGAGCAGAGAAAGGTTTATTGCAGGGCCAAGCAAGGAGAATGGGTGGCTCATGCTCAAAAGACCTTAACTCCCCAGTGCTTTTGGGGAAATAGTTTTTATAGGCAAAATTTGGGGTGAGGGCTATAGGATGAATCACTTTTTTCTGATTGGTTGGTGGTGAGGTAACAGGGCGGTGCTCCAGGAATCCTGTGCTCAGCCTGAAGTTACCATCCTCCACCTGGATGGGGACATTAGTTCCTGCAGAAGAACTCAAAGATATATATATATTGGGTTGGCCAAAATGTTCCTTTGGTTTTTAAGTAAAAATAAAAGACACATTTTTCATTTTCACCAATAACTTTATTGAACAACGTATTCACCCTTTTGCTCCACTACCTGCTGCCGTTTTTCAGGCAACTTCATAATTCCATTTTCCCAAAACTTTTTATCTTTTTGAGCAAAGAACTGTTCCAGGTGCCTTTTACAGTCTTCCAGGGAACTGAAATTGTTTCCATTAAGAGAATTTTGTAAAGACCTAAATAAATGGAAATCCAAAGGTGTAACATCTGGTGAATACGGCAGATAAAGCAAAACTTCCCAGACAAGCTGTAACAGTTTTTGCCTGGTCATCAAAGAAACGTGCAGTCTTGCGTTATCCTGATGGAAGAGTATGTGTTTTCTGTTGACTAATTCTGGATGCTTTTCGTCGAGTGCCACTTTCAGTTGGTCTAACTGGGAGCAGTACTTGTTGGAATTAATCGTTTGGTTTTCCGGAAGGAGATCATAATAGAGGACTCCCTTCTAATCCCACCATATACACAACATCACCTTCTTTGGATGAAGACAGGCCTTTGGTGTGGTTGGTGGTGGTTCATTTCGCTTGCTCCACGATCTCTTCTGTTCCACATTATTGTACAGTATCCACTTTTCATCACCCGTCACAATTTGTTTTTAAAATGGAACGTTTTTGTTACGTTTAAGTAGAGAATCGCATGCAAAGTATGGTCAAGAAGGTTTTTTTCTCTTAACTTATGTGGAGCCCAAACATCAAAGCGATGAACATAGCCAAGCTGGTGCAAATGATTTTCAGTGCTTGATTTGGATATTTTGAGTATGTTGGCTCTCTCCCGCATGGTATAACATTGATTGTTCTGAATTAATGTCTCGATTTGATCGCTATCAACTTCAACTGGTCTACCAGATGGTGGAGCATCGTCCAGTGAGAAATCTCCAGCATGAACCTTCGCAAACCACTTTTGACATGTTCGATCAGTCACAGCACCTTCTCCAGACATCACAAATCTTTTTTTTTTTTTTTTTGTGGAGCACAGGCTCCGGACACGCAGGCTCAGCGGACATGGCTCACGGGCCCAGCCGCTCCACGGCATGTGGGGTCTTCCCGGACCGGGGCACGAACCCGTGTCCCCTGCATCAGCAGGTGGACCCTCAGCCACTGCGCCACCAGGGAAGCCCTGCACAAATCTTTTTTCTGTGTTTCAGTTGCGTTTTAATAAAGCACAATATGCCAAAAATGTTGCTTTTTCTCTTTCGTCTTCAATATTAAAATGGCTACATAAAAATTCACCAATTTTGATACGTTTTTTAAAAATGAATGCTGAAATGACAGTTGTCACAATACAATCTAACAAAATTGTTTCGAATGAAGTTAAAGACAACTAAGCGCTACTAGAGCCATCTTATGGAAAAAAACGAACGAACTCTTTGGCCAACCCAATATATATACATACTTTTTGGCCACGCCGGGCAGCTTGTGGGATCTTAGCTCCCCAACCAGGGATTGAACCTGGGCCATGGCAGTGAAAGCGTGGAGTCATAACCACTAGACTTCCAGGGAACTCCCTCAAAGACATTGTTATGTATAGTCCTTGAGGAGGAACTAGGACTCTGCTTTATTGCTGTGCTATTGCTTCTTGACTGCTCCTCCTTTGCTCTTGACTACATTCCTTCCCTTCCCTGATTAGCAACTGTTTGAATTTGCCCTTTGGTACTCAGGGAAGGTCTAGGAGGCTGAAACCTTTTTCCTGCAAACAAGAAACAGGACACAGAGAGGCTTTTGTACCGAGGAAGGCCCCACAGGGTCCTGCTCAGTCTCAAGGCCAGCCAGAGGAGGTGTTGCCCAGGCCAAGGAAACTGCAGGTGAGAGATCTCCAGTGACAGGGGAGTTCCAAGTAACCCCCTGGAGAAAGTATCAGATTTGGACATCTGCGACACTCTCCAATGCCAGGTTAAAATTGAACCAATGAAGGAAAGCTTGTTTAGGTCCTTCCTTCTAGTCCTTCCCTGTGCTTCAACCCTGGAGGCAGGGTTTGAGGCAGTACAGTGAGTGGGGGAGGAGGGATAAAAGAGAAAAATGGATGAGGGGGGAAGCCAGCCACACTTCATACCCTTCCCCCACTGCAAGTTTCCTGGCTGAGTTAGACCTGAGCTGGGAGAGGGGAGAAGCTTGGAAATAGGTGACAGACTGAAGCTGTGATATATTAGACTGGACTGGAATTTTTAATGCCTAAAAAACAAAACTATTTTTTAATATCTGAGAGTGACTGAAAAAGGTATGAGCTCTGTCTGAAATTTCATGCAGGGGTGGGGAAAAATGATTCCACAGAGCTTGTGGTGTGAAGCAGTGGTGTGAAAGAACTATATTGCTTTCTGCTTACACCCTACTGTGTCTAGCTCATTCAATAAACTAGTTTATATAAGTGCCACACTATATGTATAGTCAAGGTTCAGTGAGTGGTAGCACATAGGAGAAAGTAATAAACTCTTCCCAGAGAGGCCAGGGAAGGCCTGACACCTTCCCTCAGAGGAGTTAGTGCTTGAGCTGGATTTTAAAGTACAAGAAGGAATTTTCTGGGTGAGGATGGGGTGGGAGGACACCATTCCAGGAAAAGGGAATGGTATGTACAAATGTAGGTATATATGCGCAACTGCATGTGGTTTAGTGATTTTGAATTACTATAGTATAAACTGTGGTTGGGTAGGGAAGGAGGTAGGCTAACATGTGGAAACATGCTTATGAAATGCCTTTTTTCTGAAAGCGACAGAGGGCCAGAAGAGCCAAGTATTTTAAGTAGGGGAGTGACACGATCATGTTTGCATTTTAAATGATCACTCTTGTCACAGTGTGGTGGGTAGATTGGTAGGGACTGTGGATACTGGGAAGCAATGCCAGGTTAAAACTGACCCAGTCAAGGAGATCTCTTGATTATGTACAAATATCCTAATAATAGACCCATCTAGTTTTAAAAACATTTCATCTAAATATAGTAGGGTTCCCAGCTTGAGTCCTGGCTGGGATTTGGATTTGTCTGGGCTTATGCAATGAACTGCAGGGATGGGCAGCTATAAGTCTTTTAGCATGAGTACTCTTTAAAGAGAACTCATTCTAAGGCAGTGATTCTTAACCTGGGCTTCAGGAATAGAATTCATGGGGTCTGTGAACTTGGAAGGGAAAACAATTACAGCTTTGAAATTTAGCATTTTCCCCCAATTATGAACATAGGCCACAAACCACAATGGAGTAGCAGTATCTGTCACTCTGTCATGGAAACAAATCATAGATATTTTTATACCACACTGCGATTTTTTTCAAATGTCTCAAAATATTATTTACTCATGCACTACTTTGAATTATTGTGGTGTTAGACTTGCTGCTAGATCATTTATTTAACAAGCTAATAAAAAGCATATATATTACCATATAAAATTTGTGTTTAAAAATTGTTTGATAGGGACTCCCTGGTGGTCCAGTGGTTAAGACTTGTGCTTCCACTGCAGGGGGCGCAGGTTCAATCCCTGTTTGGGGAACTAAGATCCCACATGCCACGCAGCGAGGCCAAACAAACAAACAAAAAACCCCAAATTGTTTGAAAAACTGTATTTCAACATAATTGGTTTCCTTTGTAATCTGATGTATTTTATTTTATGCATATGAGAACATTATTCTAAGAAAGGGTCCATAGAGTTCTCCAGACTGCCAAAGGGGTGCATGGCATACAAAAAGGTCAGGAACTCCTATTTAAGGAAAATAGAATCACTCAGATTTGTCTCCCTGTCCATTTAAATGTGAGACTGAGTACTGTAGGGGAGGAAAAATTATTTCCCCTCTACCCTCTACATTCTTGGCTGCGACCCCTCCCTGTAATGAAACACAGATTAACATGAGAAAAATGAACAGAAGTTTAATAGCATGTATTCCTCCTGCATACATGGGAGAGACCCAGGAAAACAAAGTAACTCTGAAATGGCCCAAGTCAACACCTTAAATACCATCTCCAGCTAAAGACAAAAGATGTTGGGGGCAGGGGAAGTTATGGGAGGTTGCCAGGAAAAGCACAGTAAACAAGGGTAAGGTTGTTATGACACTTTAAGTCATTGCCCTCTCCATTGGTAAGAGTTTCTAAAGATTTAGTCACCTTCCCCTCCTTTTCTTGGGGGAGAGACAGAGAGAAAGAGAGACGTGAGTGCTTTACAAGTGGAGATTTCCCTAATAAATTCTAATATATGTAAATTTCTCTCATAAAAGGGTAACTTCTACGTGGTTTTCAGGGCTTCTCCTGTGTCTGCTGTTTTTTTTTAAAAAAAAACCAACTTAAAATAATCCTTATGCCAAAGAGGTATAGTTTCATGTTGCAAATTCTGCTCCCCTTTGGTAGCTTATGATGAAAACGATATCTGCATGCTCCCAATAAGAATGATGAGGCTTTTAGTTCACTTATAGTATCCACTCTTCCTCCTTTCACTAAAAATAATAGGGCATAAGCAGCCTTCTTCCCCACTTGTCCACACAGCACCATGCAGATCTGACATCTCTAGACTCCAGTGCCTCAGCTTCAATGAGACATCGAGAAGCCTGGTAGAAGATGGCAGAAGATGACTAGAGGGGGACAGTGGTGCCTGGCTGATGCCATAATGCCCAGCGAAGAGAGTGGGTACGGAAGGTAGAAGCAGAAGAAATGGCAGAAACCACATGGCAGTTGATTAGACAGTGGTTAGAGTTGTTTGTGCTCGCAGGTGATACCCATTCCCCAGGAATGCCTAGAGGGCTCTTAATTGAAGAAGTTGGGGTTTTGGGTGCACTGAGTGGAAGAAACAGTAAAATTTGGTGATTACATTTAGTTCTGTAGTATCCACAGGCTAGAGGGGCCTGAAGAAATTTGTGTTCTAAAGGTATTTGTTGTGAGAGTAACAGCCATCATGTTGGCTTTTATTATTACTTTTTTATATAAAAGATAAAAACCAAGCGAGGTCTCCTTTTTGTGTTCAATATTCCATTAGCTGAACATCCTCTACATGTGTTCACAGAAATATTTTATGACCTGAGTGTAACTTCGGAGGCTGAGAGCATATTTCCCCTAGCAGTTGCTTTAGAGCTCGCTCGAGTAATCACTTCCCAGCTTCCAGAACAAATCTTAGTTTTCTTGAACGGCAGTATCATCAGTCATTCACTGATGTATATTTGAATGGAAAAAATGCCAGGTGTTTCAACTTCATCCCCTGCAGGTTTACAATTAAGCTGTCAGTAGTTTGCTGTTGGTTTTATAAGGTTTGTTTGGTTGGTTTGGTTTGTTCGTTTTATGAACAGAAAAGGAATTCTCTAATCCTTTGGGTGGAGATGTGCCACTGGAAATGCTGCTACCCTGTGACAGAAAAACGCTGGGTCTACCATCAGCGGTGTCCACTGAGATTTATCAATTGTAAACTGAGGCTCCTGCATTACAAATGCAGGGTATTCTCTCTCTCTCTTTTTTTTTTTTTGCGGTACACGGGCCTCTCACTGTTGTGGCCTCTCCCATTGCGGAGCACAGGCTCCGGACGCGCAGGCTCAGCGGCCATGGCTCACGGGCCCAGCCGCTCCGCGGCATCTGGGATCTTCCCGGACCGGGGCACGAACTCGTGTCCCCTGCATCGGCAGGCGGACTCTCAACCACTGCGCCACCAGGGAAGTCCTGGGTATTCTCTTTTTCTGCAGGGTATTAATTAAAACTAGGCCATGGTATTAACTAAAATGATACGTGACAAGTGCTTAGAACAGAGCTTATTGGTACAGAATGAGTGCTTGATAAACATTAGCTATCATCGTCATTATCACCATCACTATCACCATCATCACACCACTCAAGAAGCATGAATTTGCATTCTACTCTCTAGGCTGCTGTCCTTCTGTATAGAGTATATATGTGAGCAGAGGGGCAGTGGAAGGGAGGAGTTGCAGACAAAGAAAGTCTTCTCACGTAGGTATGTGTTTGTTTGCAAGGTTATAGTTAATGCAAAAGGAGATAAACTAAAGCTTCAGCCTGGTAAGGGCTTAATTTGTTTAGGAGACAAGTTCCCTAACCTTTTTCTGTGGAAAATTAGTCCTGCATGATTCCCTAGGAGAAAAGAGGTCCCTTGTCAAATAAGTTCGTGAAGCACTACATACTTTAGTTCTCTCTCAATCCCCACTTTGGAGAGTCATAATGTCCTTTAGCACATTAAGAGAGCTGAGAAGTCCTCCAGGAAAAAGAGCTATTTAATTTTTAAACTCAGTTTGACAAAATTCCTTGGCCACATAACTCCTTTTTCTGTCACACTTACTAACATCACCAAGCACTACTGTTCTACATGTAGTGGGTGTCCTATCCAATATACAATCAGCCCTCTGTATACACAGGTTCCAATTTCATGGATCCAACCAACCACTGATCAAAAATATTAGAAAAGAATTCTAGAAAGTTCCGAAAAGCAAAACTTGAATTTGCCATGCCAGCAACTATTTACATTGTGTTTACAACTATTTACATAGCACTGACAATGTATTAGGTACTACAAGTAATCTAGAGATGATTTGAAGTCTATGAGAGGATGTGTGTAGATTATGCGCATACTATGGCAGTTATGTAAGGGACTCGAGTATTCACAGATTTTAGTATCTAGAACCAACCCCCTGAGGATACCGAGGGCTGACTAATTATATTTTCTCCTCTTCAGAGAAAGAAGCTGCCAGTTACTTTCCGTACAAGCAGTCAGAAGGGCACCCTGGAGCAGATCTTTGAGAGGCCATCTCAGTTATGCAGATGTTCACCAGACAGATGTACATATGTCTGGGGCAAGGGTGGGCCAGTCACGATAAGAAGTCCAGGGAGGGAAGAGAATTATATGTCCAGCCTCTCTGTCCTGAGATTTGGAGTTAGGAGGATCTATCAAGGTAGAGAGAGTGGCCATTTTTAAGGCCTAATGCCAGGGAGGGATAATAGGACCCATGAAATAAATTTACCAACAGTTTAAAGAGAGGCTGGTCTGGTGGGCTGTCACTGGCACTGAGTAAAGAGGAGTGCAGGGAGTGGCAGCAGAACTGACAATATAATTTGTGGCGCCCAGTGCAAAATGAAAATGCAGGACCGCTTGTTCAAAAATTATTAAGAATTTCAAGACAGTAACAGCAAAGCATTAAACCAAGGGCGAGGCCCTTCTAGGCATAAGGCCCTGTGCAACTGCACAGGTTGTACACTCATGAAGCCAGCCCATGGTCTTGGTTTTCTGAGGCTGTGCACAAGAGAACTGTTCTTGCCCTGGCTCCTCTAGAGCTGCCTTACTAGGGAGGAAGGAGTTAGGTGTAAAATGAGATTGCTGGCCACTAAGAGCTATAACTAGATCCACTGAGGTCAGTTCCTTCATTTTCTATTGCTGCTGTAACAAATTACTACAAACATTAGTGACTTAAAACAACAAGAAGTTAGGATCTTCCAGTTCTATAATTCAGAAGTTTGAAATAGGTTTCACTGGGTTAAAATCAAGGTACTGGCAGGGCTAGTTCCCACTGAAGACTCTAGGAGAGAATGCATTTCCTTGTCTTTCCTAGTTTCTAGAGGCCACCTGCATTCCTTAGCTCATGGTCCCCTTCCTCCATCTTCAAAGCCAGATTATGTTGCATTTTTCTGATCATTCTTCTGTAGTCACATCTCCCTCTGACTCTACTCTTCGGCATCCTGCTTCCCCCCCCCTTTTTTTTTTTTTTTTCTTTTTTTGCGGTACGCGGGCCTCCCACCGCTGCGGCCTCTCCCGTTGCGGAGCACAGGCTCCGGACGCACAGGCTCCTGACGCGCAGGCTCCGGACGCGCAGGCTCAGCGGCCACGGCCCAGGGGCCCAGCCGCTCCACGGCATGTGGGATCCTCCCGGACCGGGGCACGAACCCACGTCCCCTGCATCAGCAGGCAGACTGTCAACCACTGCGCCACCAGGGAAACCCCTGCGCCACCAGGGAAACCCCTGCTTCCCCTTTTAAGGACATTGGACCCACCTGGATAATCCAGGATAATCTCCCTATCTGCTGATTAGCAAATATAATTTCATCCACAACATTAATTCCGTCTTTCTAGGTAACCTATCATATTCACAGGTTCCAAGGATTAGGACATCTTTGGGGCATTATCCTGCCTACCAAACTCAGGGAGATCCAAACCAAACTGGACCTTGCCTTTAAAACAAATTATTGGTTTTAACATATAAAACATGCCCAAATTTTAAGTGTACAGCTTGATGAACTTTATATAAATATACGCCTGTGTAGTGTGTAAATATACACCTGCATAACCACCACTCAAATCAAGATACGAAATAAATCTACCATGCTATCACATGCTCCTTCTCAGTCAATATCCACCCCCAAGAGGTAACCGGTATTCTGTCTTATATCAATGTATCGGTTGTCTATCACAAACCACTCCAAAACTTGGTGGATCAATACAACAAAACAACCATTTTATTTGCTCATAATTCTGTGGTCAGGAATTTACGCTGGACTCAACTGAAAATTCTTCTGCTGGTCTCACCTGTGGTGACTCATTTGGTTGCAGTCATTTGACAGCTTGACTGGAGCTGGATGGTCCAAGATGGTGTCATACATGTATCTGGTGGTTTGGTACTGGTTGTCAGCTGGGCCCCACTCTCCACATGGGTATTTAATCCTCAAAGAGGTTAGACTGGGCTGCTTCACATGGAGATCTCAGGGCAGCAAGAAGGCACAGCAAATTGCCCAGAAGTTGTACAGTATCACCCCCACTGCATTCTTTCAGTCAAAGTAAGACACAAGGCCATCCCAGATTCCAGGAGTGGAGAAATAAACTCTACTTCCTGATGGCAGGAGCTGCAAAAAAGCTTGTGGCCATTTTTTTTCATCACATTACAATTCGTTAATTTTGCCTGTTCTTAAACTTCAGATAAATGGAATCATACTGAAAGTATTCTTGTTTCTGGCTTCTTTTGTTTAACATTATGTATTTGAAATCCAACCATGTTTTTGTGTGTGGCAGTAGACGGTCCTTTTCTATTGCTGCTGCTCATATTCCATTGTATGAATATGCCACAATTTATTTATTCATTCTATTACTGATGAACATTTGACTTGTTTCTAGTTTGTGGCCATTATAAAAAAGCTGCTATTATATTCTTGTGCATGTCTTTTGAAGGGCATATGCACTCAACTATCTTGGGTATCAACTATCTTGGCTATGTACCTAGGAACAGAATTACTGGATCTGGGAGTAGGCTAGTATTAAGCTTTAGAAAATATTGCCGAATAGTTTTCTGAAGTGATTGCATTAATTTACACACCCATAAGCAATGTATGAGAGCTTTGGTTGCTCCACATCCTTGTGAACACTTGGTACTGTCAGACTTTTAAATTTCAGCCATTCTAATAGGTATTTAGTGGTATATCATTGTTTTGATTTGCATTTCCTTGATGACTAATGATGCTGAACATATTTTCACGTGTTTAACAGTCATTTGGCTATCTTTTTTGTGAAGTGCTTATTCAGTATTTTTGTGACGTGCCATTTAAAAAATTGGGTTGTCTGTCTTTTTCTTGTTGATTTGTAGAAGTTCTTTCTTTAGTCTGCCATGAGTCTGTTATTGTATATATCAACTGGGCCACACTGCAGGAGGTGAACAGCAGGCAAGCGAGTGAAGCTTCATCTGCTGCTCCCCATCGCTCACATTACTGCCTGAACCATAGCTCGCGTTACCACCTGAACCATCCCCCCAATCGCTCACATTACTGCCTGAACCATCCTCACCAACCCCCACCAATTTTTCGTGGAAAAATTGTCTTCCACAAAACCAGTCCCTGGTGCCAAAAAGGTTGGGGACCGCTGGTATATATGTATTACAAGTGGCTTGTCTTTTCCTTTTCTTAATGGTCTCTTTTGATGGACAGAAGTTCTTAATTTGAACAAAGTCCAAATTATCAATATTTTCTTTTAGGATGAAAGTTTTTTGTGTTCTGTGAAATCTTTACCCACCCCATTGGATCCTAAATGAGTTTTATAGCTTTAACTATTACATTTAGGTCTTTGATCCATTTTAAGTTCAGTTTGGTATATGGTGTGAGGTAGGGGTCCAAATTTATTCTTTGGCACGTGTTTAGCTTTTCCAGCATCATTTGTTGAAAAGACCATTCTTTCCCCATTGAATTGTCTTGACATTATGAATGACAGCTTCTCCACAACACTGAAAACTGACAACACAGTAAGGAATTATCATGTCAAAAATGAAGGGAAAATGGTAAAGAGCATGGAAGCTCAATATTATAACAGACAATACAAAATTTAAGGTAAAAATCATTACTAGAGATGAAAAGGGAATCTTCATACAAATAAATGGTTCAATTCACCAAGAGATATAAAAATGTAAAACATTTATGTTCCTAATAACATAGCCTCAAAACATAAAGGCAAACATTGAGAATACTACAAGGAGAATTAAACAAATCCACAATCACAGTGGTAGAGTTCAACATACTTCTCTCAATAGTTGACAGTACAGGCAGAAAAAAAAATTCTCTCTCTCTCCCTCTCCCTGTGTGTGTGTGTGTGTGTGTGTGTGTGTATAAAATTTGGACAATACAATAAATAAATGTGTTTTTAATAAACTTTTAATTTTGGAATAACTTTAAATATATAGAAAAGTTGCAAAGATAGTATAGAGAGTTCCCATATCCTCTTCACCAAGCTTCTATGCATATGAACATCTTAAGTAACAATAGAACATTTGTAAAAATTGAGAAATTAACATTGGTAGATATATTGTTAATTAATGTGCAGACTTTATTCAGATTTCACCTATTTTTCCACTAATGTCCTTTTTCTTTTCCAGTATCCAATCCAGGATACCACATTGCATTTAGTTGTCATGTGTCCTTAGTCTCCTCCAGTATGTCACAATTTGTCAGTCTTTGTCTTTCATGACCTTGGCTAAATTTGAATGATCAAGTATTTTGTAGAATGTCCATCAATTTGGGTTTGTTTGATGTGATATTTTCTCATGATTGAAATTTCATGATTTCTCTGGGGTTATGGGTTTTTGGAAAGAACACCATAGAAGTGAAGTACCCATCTCTTGCATCTTATGAGGGGGGTATGTGATTTCAATATGACTCATCACCAGTGATGTTAACTCTGATCACTTGGTTAAGGTGGTGTCTGCCAGGTTTTTCCACTGTGAAGTTACTATTTTCCCTTTTTCATAGTCTATTCTTTGGAATTGAGCCATTAAGTCCAGCCTGTACTCAAGGAATGGGGTGTTATGCTCCCCCTCCTTTAGGGTAGGGTATCTACATAGTTTATTTCAAATTCTTTTGCATGGGAGATTTGTTTCTTCTCCCCCATTTATATGTTTATTCAATTATTTATTTATATGTGTAGAGACTCATGGATATTTATTTTATTCTGAGTTATAATCCAATATTATTATTTACTTTGTTGCTCAAATTGTACAATGAACAAATTTGAGCTAATGAAAGGATATTGAATACTATACCAAAAACTGCAGAATATAATTTTTTTCAAGGACATGTGGAACACTTATCAAATATGATCATGAACTGGGCTGTAATGATATGCCTAATATTTCAAATAATTAAAATCACAGAGAATATACTTTCCAACTTTGACATAATTGAATTAGATATGAATTACAAAAATATATCCAGAAAACCCTCACATTTGGGAAATTAAGAAATAGATTTTGAAATAAGACTTGGATCGAATAAGACATTGGAAATTAAGAGATATTTTGAACTTCACAACAATGAATATATTACATATCAAAATCTGTGGGATGCAGTTAAAGTAGTACTTGGAGGGAAAGTTACAGCCTTAAGTGTATATATTAAAAAGAAGAAGCTTGAAATTTAAAAAGCTACGCTCATAAAGTTAAAAAAAATTAGTCCAAAGATTGCAGAAGGAAGAAAACAATAAAGATGATGTGAAAGACAAAATCACTGGACATTTAAGGAGGTAATTTTATACAAGCTATTGCAATCAGGTGAATATTCCTTAAGAATGTCTTAAAAGGAAGGGGTCTGGGGTTTTATAGAAGCAGGTAAATAAGGGAATTGTAGGTAAGTCTTATGAGATTCACGAGGAGTGAGGAAGATGGATCTTACTTGAGGTGTTGAGGAAGAGTGGAGAAGGTATGTCTTCTTTAGGGATATGTGAGGGCAGGGTGGTCCTTTGCAAGTTAGCAGGAGTACTAAAGGGTGGGAACACAAAGCTCAGATAATGTTCAACATTGTCAGTAAGAACAGAAATTAATGAAACAGAATATAAAATAATAATACAACAGAGTAGACCAGCAACACCAAAAGTTCTTACAAAAAGAACAATAAAGTTAACAAATCTGTAGCAAGACTGATCAAGAAAATACGAAAACAAAAAATGAGACATCACTACATATGCCACAGACATCAAGTAGATGATAAGAGTGTATTATAAAAGACTACATGGAAAACATTACATGAAATTGGAAAATTCCTAGAAAAATATTACTTATCAAAACTGACTCAGGAAAAATTAGGCAATTTTACTCCTACTCATCCTTGCATGCCGTGTCTCTATAAATTGAAGAAAATTCATGAAAAGTTGTCAGGTTTTTGTGAACACTCCTTCTTTCCTCAGTACTAATTATGGGAATGGAGGTGGGTTTGGAAGCACCAGATACTCTTTTCCCCTGGTTATCTCTTTTGAAAATTTACAGCATAAGGTTCTTCTCCTTTCCTTGTCTGGCTGCTGTTGATGAATTTGGGGCAGTGAAAACAAGACTGTTTTTTCTTAATTAGCAATCTTAATACAGAATACAGCAGAATGAAGCAGAATTACCTAATTTCAACCCTCTTCCCTCCCAATTCTTACATGGTTCTTCTATGACAGCCCTTAGTAAAAGCCAAACACATATTCTGTGGTAATGTGTAAAGGGGAGCAGCTAATGCAGCCATATGTGTTGCTTTCTAATAGTCTAAATTAACATATGGTTAAAGGTGAAAAAAATCTTGAATAGTGAGTATATGGTCAGAATGTAGCTGAGACCAGTGGTCTACAAACTCTAATTAACAGATCAACTGCATCAGGATCACCTGGGAGCATTTTGTCTGGGGCCAGGCCTGGAGATATGCATTCTATAAGTCCACTGGATAATTCTACTGGACATTGGGATGGGAACCAATGGCTTGGGAACCACTATCTTACACTGTTTCTCTTAGGCATCAGTTGTCTCAGCTCTGCTATTATGTTTAAGATGACTCTGTTTAGTAAGTTCTGAAATGCAGAAATTCTGTATTTGTAATCAGACTGAACTATAAACTGTTAAGACCATTCTGGAGAACAATTCAGCAATGTATAATAAAATTGGAGGTGCCTGTATGGGGAAAATTCCACTTCTAGGCATATACTCACATATATACACCAGTAGACTTGTACAGTGTTGTTGATCACAGCTGTTGCTAATGGTGAAAAAACTGGAAAATGCACATTCATAGAGTGAACTATTAAACAGCAGTTAAAAATGAATGAACTGATTTATAGTTATCAACATGTGAGGATTTAGAAAACATCACGTAAAGTGAAAAATGCAAGTTTGAAAACAGTTAATATCATTTACCACAGAGGTAATACTATATATTATTTATGGGTAAATACATATTTATAAAAGCATACCCAGGAAGATATACACCAACCTTGGGTTACTTTCAGAGAAAGAAGGAGGAAGGGAGAGAGGGAGAAAATGTGATGGAGGAGAACTTTAGTTGTATCACTAACATTAAAGTTCTTTAAAGAAAAAGATTGAAAACAAGTATGCCATCTTCACCAAAGTGTTAGATCCACCACTTCCTAGCTGTGTGATCTTGGGCAAATTACTTAATCTTTATGAGCCCCAGTTTCCTATCTGTAAAAAGGGATAATAATTGTACCTGTAATTCATAAAGTTGTTATGAGGATTCAATGAGGTAATATATAGTTGTTTTTTTTTTTTTTTTTTGCATAGTCACCACGTGAGCATTCCCTAAATCACAGCTGTTATTACCAGCAAGAAAGTGTCCAAAGCATTCACTCAGCTTTGGTCAGAGCAGATGGGAAAAAGTGCATTCCGGAGAGAGATGCTGGGTGGCACTTCAGAGCAGGAACACCTCTGGTGAGTGTACAGTGCCGAGCGTGCCCTTGAGCAGAGAGAGCAAGGCAGGAATGTTGCCCTCTCATTGTGCTGCTCTGTTGGGTACAGTGTCTGTCTCCCCTGAAGCGTTTGTATAAGTCTGTGTTTCTTGGGGTGGTGGGTAATGAGTGCCCCTATCTGGTACAAGGTTTTAATCTCAAATTTCCATAGAAAGAGGTGGTGCCTCTAGAGTGGTCTGCTGTCTTCCTAGCCACTGACTTGTGAAGAGCAGGACAGTAGTGGAGTGTGGAACTCAGACCCTGGCAGAGCTGGTGAAGAAGTCACCATCCTCTCTTCTCAGCCTTGAGGCAAGTCTGGAAGGATAACTGATTTCTTCTACCAATGGCTTTATGTCCTTCTCAGGTTCGGGAACTCTGGATAAAGTCCTATCAGCACTGCCTGTTGCCCATTCCTTTCTAATAGCTAAATGGAATCCACTGAGCAAGGGTCAAAAAGGTTATGGAAAAATCACAGGGATACCTTAAGTGGCATTTAAAAAAAAAAAAAGGCTGTGAGGTGGTGTGGGGTTAGGCTTGTCAGTGCTACCCTCACCAGAGAAAAACAGAAGTTGACTTCACCTCTTCCTGTTATTCAGTCATCAGCTATAGCCTATTGACCTTTAGGTATCCAGTGCCCTCAAAAGTCTCCTCCTTGCCTTCAGATCAAAACCAGAGCAGTAGTCATTTTACACTCTAGTATAAATGAATTTATATTAATAATATAAATGTATTTTGGAGATGGTGCTATTGGTAAGCTATTTCTAAGAACTGCTAGGGCAAAAAGGGCCTGTCAGTTTTCTCCAATTCTAGTCCAGTGATTTTTCCCAAAGGCTGCATCCCCAGTTTTTCTGTACCAGTCAGCCTATGCTTGTCCTGAGATAACTAGCTGCTCACAGATCTGCCACTTACTTGGTTCCTCCCCTTCTGCTTCAGCCCCCTACCTTCTGTACCAACCTTAAGACTCTCAGATCCTTGGGGATTGAGAGTCCATCCCTCTTTGTTTCACACCGCGGCACTTGGTTGATGGCTCATCTGTCTTTGCCCTCTCCTCCAAGTGTGGTGATCCAAGCATGACTTGCCAGTCAGTTAGTCAGCTGGAGCTTAATGCCCCAGAGTTCCTGCCTCCTTGAGTTCTCCAGGGCACCTTGGAATGTGAGCAGATGTAAGAGGTTGTGTATATGAGTGTGTTTGTGGTGGGAATGGGGGTAGGAAGACATAAAATTGTGAGTGATTTCAGGGAAAATGTTCAATAGTGATGTTACTTACCGATACTTGAAAACTAACATGGAGAAAGGAAATACAAAAATCCAGTTTGTCTGTGTAAAATGAATTTACAGAATCTGCTTACTCTTCGTGGCTAATTTTACCATATAGACAGTAATAACTATGCAAGTTGTCAATATGGGTCAGATGAAATTAATTGTAAGCTATATTTACTTACAATGTGATATATTGTGTTCAGCTATGCTCACACTTGGGTTGATTATCTACTATGGTTTCCTGCCCATGTATTGTGCTCACATGGGGAAAAGAATTCAGGGAACGTGGCTCTAGTATTTCTGAGATTAACTGCCCAGGTGCCTCCTCTCTTTTCTTTTGGCATCTTCTGGGCAGCTATATCGCAGAGGTCACTGTGGGTGCAAAGTACAAGAAAAGAAAGCCTATGTAATAAAAGGTGTAAATTTTCCTAAAGCCGTATAAAACTGTTCCTCAGTACTCAGCATATATAGCTTATATTTACTGTATATGCTTTTTCTCTATTCTGTTTACCACTTCTGATTCCTGGGAGATTAAATCTTCACAAGCGTAGATACATACTAATATGATGAACTTTAAAATGTTATTTTCCTTCCTTTATCATCAATGATTATCATTTAAAGTTGTTATGAAGGCTTTGTGACAGAGGTTATACTAAAATTGAAAGTATATGAACTTACTGAAAATCATGTAAAAATTAGCTATGTTTTTAATGTGGTTTCTCAGATTGATTAATTTATGCAATTGAATTGTTCTATTCTCTTGTAAACATATATTCGCACTTTGCAAACTTGCACACCTGCAAAGTAAAGTGTGGTGGTATTTGTGATGTTATCATTGTTTCATCAAGAATGATAACTCAGTCAGGTTACTTTTAAAATCTCACTTTACAGGCCATTATCTATCACTTTCCTGTTTCAATACAGTGGAAATTGATTCCATAAAGGTCTTAAAGGTCAAATGTATCTTAAATTTAATAATTTTAAAATACCTTGGCATTTATGAAGTGTTGTTGCATCAATTTAAAAATAGTTTGACGTTGTTATAAAGTTTAACATTGTATGAAAGCACTTCCCCACAAGATACATGCATCAGTTTGGCTATGGTGAATTTTTTTCTTTAGGGATGTGTATGTCTTTAACAAAATTACTATTTTTGGGGGGGCGGTGGTCGCGTCACAGAGTCCTAACCACTGGACCACCAGGGAATTCCCAAAATTACTTTTTTAAAAAATTGAAACCATGACAAGGACATCCCTTTATAGGTTTCAGTTTGAATTTTAAACAGGATTATAGAAGTCATGGAATTGTCTGTTTCTCCCTCTTTCTTTCCCCCCATCTTCCATTATTCTGTTGTTCCTTCCCTTTGGCATTTATAAGCGCTATCATGTAAGTAGAACTATGTTAGGTGCTAGCAATCCAGAAATGAAAGGATACAGTCTCTGCCCTGGAGCGACTAGGTCTAGTTGGTGAAAAAGAAGAATAAAAAACTAATTACAGTATGGCTTGTAGAGTGGTCTTCCTGGAGGAGGTGATAGCTGAGCTGGAAGGATGAATGAGAGATGACAAGGAGATGAAATTAATCTTACTTGGATTATTAATGGTTTGGGGCTATGATAGCTTTCTTTATACCAAAGATGACAGAGTAGGGAACCCCAGGGCTCCATCCCTCCATTAAAGCAACTAATGAGCTGGCAAAACCTGTCAGAATCAACTTTTACAGAACTCTGGAGTCTAGTTGAAAACTTATAACAACCAGGGGAAAGCTTAACGAAGAAAGAAGCTGCTGCATTGCAGCAACAGAGTTCTCTGGTGTTTTAAATTGTCTACCAACCCTTCCCCACATACCAGATGGGAGGCAGCCATGAAGACAGCAGCCTGTACCCCTGGTGCAGGTTGCCAAGTACCTGAGGGAGCAATTACAGACCTTATTCTCAAAGAATTGTGGTTGTTTATTTCAATCTGTCTAGTGGCTCCTGGAAGGACTGGTACACAAGGGCTTGCCTTTGTTTCACCCGGTTCAGAGCATTCCCAGGTCTGGGGTGGCTTCCCAAATGGCATTTGCCAAAAGCACTTGAAGGCAAAAGTATTGGCCAGAGCAGCTTAGGGCAAGGGATAGCAGTCAGGACAAGCAAGAGACAGATCAAAAAGCCTGGTAAGAAAGAATTTGGGAAAGGAAATCTACAGGGGAGTGAGAGTTTTTAAAAGCTCCTGCTTAAGTCAGGGAATTGAGAAGGCCATGCATATGCCCAAGACTGGACACAAGTTCAGAACAGGCCTAATCCTCAGAAAAGATCCTAAACTTTCACCTCTGGCTAACCTTCAGGCTCTGCACAAGCAGGAAGTAAAGGTGAGGGCAGTATTGTAAATGGCCTGGCTAAGCACTGAAGGCGTGTCCCAACACAGACAATCTTCAGGGAGTGGGGAGAGTTTTAAAAATTCTTTTAAAAAATATTATTGGGCTTTAGGTGTTTGTAGATACTCTGTCAATACACTAGTTGACCACTAAACTAATGGAACACAGACTTCAGTGGCCACATATGATAAATGGAAATTTTACAAAAATAATTTAGAAAAGTAACTAAAATGACAATAACAAGTAGCAACAACAGACAAAACCAAAAAATTGAGTTAATTTTTGTATATGAGCTGAGGTAGTAGTCTACCTTCATTCTTTTACCTGTGGATATCCAGTTATCTCCAAACCATTTGTTGAAGAGACGATTCCTTTCCCATTGGCTGGTCTTGGTGTCCTTGTCAAAAATCAGTTGACCAGAGATGACAGATTTATTTCTGGACTCTCAACTCTATCCCATTGATCTGCATGTCTATCTTTATGCCAGTATCACTCTGTTTTGATACTCTAACCTTGTAAGTTTTGAAATCAGGAAGCATGAAAGCATGAATCCTACAACATTATTCTTTTTTTTTTGCCGCACTGCGCGGCATGCGAGATCTTAGTTCCCTGACCCGGGATCCAACCTGGGCCCCCTGCAGTGGAAGCATGGATTCTTAAACACTGGGCTGCCAGGAAAGTCCCTATTTTTCTTTTTAAAAATTGTTTTAGCTATTAGGGTCCCTTGAAATTCCATGTTAATTTTAGGATCAGCTTTTACATTTTTGCAAGAAAAGAAAAGAGTCTGTTGGGGCACTGCATTGAATCTGTAGATCACTTTGACATCTTCCAATTCATGAACATGAGATGTCTTTCCATTTACTTACGTTTCCTTCACATTCAGCAATGTTTTGTGGTTTTCAGTGTATAAGCCTTGTACCTCTTTGGTTAAATTTATTCCTAAGTATTTTATTCTTTTGATAGTATTGAAAGTGAAATCATTTTCTTAATTTTCTGGAAATGAAATCGCTCATTGCTAGTGTACAAAGATACCACAGATTTTGGCATGTTGATCCCGTACCCTGCCACTGTGCTGAATTTGTTTATTAGTTTATTAGTTTTAGTAACTTTCTTGTTTTACTTATTCCTTTCCGATCTGGATAGCTTTTCTTTTTCTCGCCTAATTTCTCTGGCTAGACATTCTAGGACAATGTTGAATAGCAGGGGTACAACTGGCATTCTTATCTGTTCCTGATCTTAGCGGGGAAGCTTTGAGTCTTTCACTGTGGAGTATAATGTTAGCTGTGGGTTTTTCATAAATGCCCTTTATCAGGTTGAGGACATTCCTTTCTATTTTGTTTTTTGAGTTCTTTTTTTTTCTCATGAAAGTGTGTTGCATTTTTTCAAAAGTATTTTTGGTATCTATTAGATGATCATGTGGGTTTTTTCCTTCATTCTAGTAATACGGTGTTTTACACCAATATTTATTGAGCCGTCCTTGTTTTCCTGAGATAAATCCCATTTAGTCATGTTTTATAATTCTTTTAATGTGCTGCTGGATTCCATTTGCTAGTATTTGGTTGAGAAGTTTTACACCTATATTTATAAAGGATATTGGTCTATAGTTTTCTATTCTTGTGATGTCTTTGTCTGGTTTTGGTAACAACATAATACTAGTCTCATTAATGAGCTAGAAAGTGTTCCCTCCTCTTATATGTTTAGAAGAGCCTGAGAAAGATTTCTGTTAATTCCTCTTTAAATATTTGGTAGAATTCACCAGGGAAGCTGTTTGGTCCTGGGCTTTTCTGTGTTGGCAGGTTTTTGGTTACTTACTCAATCTCTGTACTTCTTATAGGTCTGTTCAGATTTTCTATTTCTTCTTGAATCTGTTTTGGTAGTTTTTGTGTTTCTAGGAATATGTCCATTCATCTAGGTATCTAAATCGTTGGCATATAATTGTTCATAGTATTTTCTTATAATTCTTTTTATTTCTGTAAGGTTGATAGTAAATGTCCCACATTCATTCCAGATTTTAGTAATTTGAATCTTTCTTTTCTTGAACAGTCTGTTTGTTTGTCAATTTTGTTGATCCTTCTGAAGAACCATTTATTGTTTCCTTTTTTTTCTATTGTTTTTTCTCTTCTCTATTTTGTTTATCTCCATTCTAATTTTTATTTCCTTTTTTCTGCTTGCTTTGGGTTTAGTTTTCTCTCCTTTTTCTAATTCCTTAAGGTGGGCTAGTTAGGTTATTAATTTGATATGTTTCTTTTTTCAAACATAGGCATTTGTAGCTATAAATTTCCCTCTGAACACTGCTTTCAGAGTCCCATTAGTTTGGGTATGTTGTGTTTTTGTTTTTATTAATCTCAACATATTTTCTAATTTCCCTTGTTATTTTTTTCTTTGACCCAATGGTTATTTAGTAGAGTTATTTAATTTTCACATATTTGTATATTTTGCAAATTTCCTTGTTATTAATTTCTGATTTCATTCCATTGTGGTCAGAGGACATACTTAGTATGATTTCAATCTTCATAAATTTATTGAAACTTGTTTTGTGGCCTAACAAAAGGTTTATCCTGGAGAATCTTTTATGTGCACTTAAGAATATGTAGTGTGCTGTTTTTGGCTTGACTGTTCCACAGATGTTTGTTAAGTCTATTTGGTTTATAGTATTTTTCAAGTCTTGTATTTCCTTCTTGATCTTCTATCAAGTCTTTCTATAAATTATTGAAAATGGAGTACTGAAGTCTCCAACTCTTACTGTAGAACTGCCTCTATCTCCTCTCAATTCTGTCTACTTTTGGCATGTATTTTGGGACTCTGTTGTTAGGTGCATATATAAGGTGCACATATATTTATAATTGACATACCTTCTTGATGGATTGACCCTTTAAATTTTTTATTTTATTTTATTGAAGTGTAGTTGATTTACACTATTGTGTTAGTTTCAGGTATACAGCAAAGCAATTCAGTTATATATATATACTTTTTTCAGATTCTTTTCCATTATAGGTTATTACAAGATATTGATTATAGTTCCCTGTGCTATACAGTAAATCCTTGTTTATTTTATATGTGATAGTGTGTACCTGTTAATCCCATACTCCTAATTTATCCCTCCCTTTCACTGTCTTTCCCCTTTGGTAACTAAAAGTTTGTTTCCTAAGTGGATTGACCCTTTGTTTAACATTATATAATATCCTCTTTTTTAATCCTAATTTTTGTCTTAAAGTATACTTTGATATTTGGAGAGCTGCTCTAGCTCTTAATTAATTACTGTTTGTACAGAATAGCCTTTTCTATCTTTTTACTTGCAACCAATTCAAGTCTTTGAATCCAAAATAAATCTCTTGTAGACAATATACATTTAGATCATGTTTTTTAAAAAGTATCCATTTTGCCAATCTCTGCCTGTTAATTGGAGTTTAATCTATTTGCATTTAATATAATTACTGATAAGGAAGGACTTCTGACATTTTGCTATTTGTTTTCTAACATGTCTTATATCTCCCCCCATTCCTCCATTACTGCCTTGTTTTGGGTTTCATTGATTTCTTTTTTTTTTTTTGGAGTTTACCTTTTTGATTTCCTGCTCATTTTCTTTTCTGTATATTTTTTAGTTATTTTCTTAGTGGTTGCTCTGGGGATTACAACTAACATGTTAAATTATAACAGTATATTTTGGATTAATACAAACAATTTCAACAGTATACAAAACCTTTGCTCCTGTATAGCTCCACCCCCTTTATGTTGTTACTGCCATAAATGACACCTTTATACATTGTGTGCCCATGAAGACAGATTTGTATTGTTTCATGCAGTCATGTTTTAAGTCCTATATTAAAAAAGAGGAGTCACAAAATACAGTAATACTGTCTTTTGTATTTACCTATGTAGTTACCTTTAGCGTGTGCTTTATTTCTTTGCGTGGATTCCAGTTACCATTTAGGGCTGCCTGCAGAACTCCTTTAGCATCTCCTGTATGGAAAACACAGATCAAGAGAGAAGCATTTAGTTTAAAATAAGAGAGACATCGTCTGAGAACAAAGTTGATCAGGTAAACATGAGAGTGAAATTACAGGGAGAGTTCAGGAAAAATTCATGGCTCAGTCCCCGGATTTTCTTGATGACAGGGATTCTAAGTTTACCTGTGCAGGATGCTGAGGGAAGCGTGCCGACAGTGGGACTGACTGTATTAAAGGTCTGAAGTGTATCTAAGAACTAAGATGAAGCTGAGACAAAAGTAGAACTGCACCCACCTGTGCAGCTCCACCCAGCTAGAAATTCATTCCACCATGCTGGATATTGTCCTTCTGAAATTCTTAGAAACACTAAAGCCTTCTAGACGTTCACTGCGGCACCCAGTGCAGCTTCTGGCCTCTGCCACGTCTGGATTCACTGCTGCACCCAGTGCAGTTTCCGGCCTCTGCCACGTCTGGGTTCACTGCGGCACTCAGTGCAGCTTCCGGCCTGCTCACCCGGTAGGAGGGGCTCTGGCAGCGAGGTTGGTCCCAGCAGGCCTTGCGGAGCGACTCGGAGCTCACGTGTGACCCGTGGCGCCTGCGTCTGCCTTTTGGGGGTTGGCGCAGTGAGGGGATCTGCCTTACTTTCTGTGAGGAAAGCCGGACCGTGACAGAGGAAAGAGGCCGAGGAGGAGGCCAGGACTGGGCTAGAACTGAAGGAGGACTGAGCCGGGAGGTGAGGGGCTTTACCGGCGGCGGCGGCGGCGGCGGCAGCGGCATCTCCCGTGAGGCGGTTGGTTGACTAGGCCGCAGCGGCCATGGCCGTGGGCCTTGGGGACCATGCCAGCGGGTTCCGCCACAACGAGGTGATCAGATTCATCAACAATGAAGTCCTTATGAACGGGGGAGGCCCCGATTTCTACGTGGCCTTCTGCTCGCGGTCCTGGAATGAGGTAGAGGATCGGCTGCGCGTCGTCGTCGCTGACCCACAGGTGCCGTGCGCCATCAAGAGGGTCTGTGCCTGGAGCGCGCTGGCCTTGAGCGTGCGTGTGGGCGCGAGGCAGCGGGAGCAGCAGGCGTTCCGGGTTCAGTGGCTGCAGGAGCAGGTAGGGGAACGCGAGGCGGCTTCCTGGGCCCTCTGAGCTGCGGCGCCTGCGCGAGGAGCGCGAGGAGTGGTCACGTAGCTGCGCCTCACGCGGGCCGCCTTGCAGCAGGCGCTGAAACAGCGCGATGTGCTTTGTGGGCGGCTGCTCCTGGTCGAGAGGTCGGCACAGGTCACCCCACTGGCCCAAGAGTTGCTGCCTGGGCCTCGAGCCGAACAACTTGGGACTGCAGAGTGGCCCATGAGCGTAGAGCAGCAGAGAGATGTGGTAGCCATGGGGGAGCATGACAGGCTGTATTTCAAGAGCCAGATGCCAGCCCCGACAGATGTCCTTTATGTGCCGGGACCCCCGAGTCCTTGGGCCCAGGCCGTGCAACCCCCTCTGCCAGTGCCGATACCATACCCATTTCCATTCCATGCACCATTCCTGATGGGATTCCCATTCTTGCCACCTGTACCACCAGCAGTAGCCATATGGAAACAGAAGCTGGAGTCGTCCCACTTCAGGTGCCTCCTCTGGGCATCTCTCCACCTGGCCCGTGGGCTGCAGTGGTCTTTCAGGGGGAGATGGCCCCACTGTGGAACCAGAGGAGCTACAGCCAGGGGGAAGGTCCTGAGATCCTGCAGGGTACAGTCCCCTTAGGGGATATCAGAAGTCTTAACCAGGAAGAAGGTCTATACAGGCCCCAGGGGATGGTCCCTCTTAGGGACAGCTGTGGTCTCAGTCAGGAAGAAGGTCCAGAGAGGTCCGAGGGAATGATCCCTCTTGGGGATAGTTGGAGCCACAGCCAGGAAGAAGGCCTAGAGAGACCCCAGGGGATGGTCCACTTGAGGGATAGCTGGAGTCTCAACCAAGAAGCAGGTCCAGAGAGCCCCCAGGGGATGGTCTCCCTGGGGGCCAATGGGAGCTACAGCCAGGAAGAAGTTCCCAAAAGATCCCAGGGGAATGTTCCCCGGGGGGACAACAGAAGCCAGAGCCAGGAGGGAGACCTAGAGAGGTCCCCGAGGACCATCCCCCTGGGGAACAGCAGAAGTCACAGGCAAGACGATCCAGAGAGGCCCCAGGGGACTGGCCCCCTGGGGGTCAGCAGAAGCCAGAGCCGGGAAGGAGGTCCACAAGGGCCCCAGGGGATGCCCCCACCGCTGTTCAACAGGAGACATGGCCAGGAAGGAGGTCCAGAGAGGCCTCAGGCAACCGCCCAGGGGGACAGCTGGAGCCCTAGTGGGAGAGAAAACCCAAAGAAACAACAACCTCAGGGGCAGAAGACCAAGCGGCCAGAAGGGAAAAAAGCCTCAGAATCACACCACCAGGAGAAGTCTGCCTCAGGCTGCAGTTCAGTGAATTGGGAGTGCCCTGTGGTGTAAAGCAATGAATTTTCCATGGCACAAGGCTTGCTATGAATGCAAGAAAGTCTGCATGGCGGTTGAGAGTGGAGGCCCCGACCCAGGACAAACCCACTGATTTCAGGAAGGTAAGTAAGAATGGAAACACTCCAAAGAAAAACCAGTTTTCTAAGACCCCCTCCTGATTAAAAAGTAACTCATTTACTTCACAGAAAATTTGTAACTAAAATTATGATATAGAAAATTAAATAAAATAATTCATTGTCCCATTACCCCAAATAACAACTTTTTATCATTGAGTACACACATAGATACGTATGTATTTATATGCTTTCTTTTTTTTTTTCATTTACTTGAGCAAAGACGGATTGCTTTTGAGTATCACACTCACTCTTTAAGGAATTTCTCCTAATGCATTTATGTTTGCAGGTGCTGAATTCTGGGTGGCTGAAGCTGATTGGTTGACACCCTGCAGAAGCTGAAGTCAAGACTGTTTTTTTGAGGGAGACGCAAGAGGGAAGAGATATGGGAACATATGTATATGTATAACTGATTCACTTTGTTATAAAGCAGAAACTAATACACCATTGTAAAGCAATTATACCCCAATAAAGATGTTAAAAAAATTTTTTTAAAAAAGACTGTTTTTTCCTTTTTCACTCTTTTCTGTTTTCTTATTAACCTTGTTTTCCAGAAAATGCCATGTCTTTGGCTGGGAGCAGCCATGTGTTTTTGGTTATAAGCTATAAGGAATTTTCGGAGCACTGATTTTCCTTGAAAATGCTATCGTTCCTTTGTAAACTACCGCGGTGTTCATGTTTGCTTCTTGTTCTCGTTTTCTAAGTTTTATAGGTGAGGGTCTGTTTTTATGTCTCTGAGCCCCACGGAATTTGCTTGTTGCTGAAGAATCTGAACCTATCCCATTAGAAGATCTTCCAAGAGCCTAAAGAAAAAACTCTTCGTTTCTGACTGACCCACACTCAGTGAGACCCCTACTGACTGGAGCCGAGAAGAGCAAAAAGTCAGGGAAGAAGAGATGCTTTGGCACTTGGGGGAAAAGGGGGGCAAAATAATTTTGTTAGGATGTAATTTCTCTGTTGGGACAAAGAATTAATTCATAAGATGTGGTGGTTGCAGTGTTAAATTGTATAGATGATAGCAAACGTGACGAATTTCATTTAATTCATTAAACAGTTATTGTCTGATATGTGTTAGGAGCCGGACTTATATGTTATTATCTGGTGCACACATTATAACCTGATTTGGTGAGTTTGGTTAGATAACAGGAGAGAGCCTAATTTGGGATACGAGTTATATCAGGAGTGACTTCTTTGCCTTGCATGTAGTGTGACCTTTGGGGAAGCCCAAATGAAATAACATCGAGATATTTCTGCAGTTCCGGGGGCAACAAAGAGACTTTAATGGAAGGACTTGATTGCCGAACTGCTCATCTCACTGGTCCCATGTGAGACAAGTGAGTAGTGGCAAAGAGTGGAAAAGTGGCCTAACAAAATTGCAGGCAGGACTTTTCTGATACTCTCCTCATTTCCTCCCTTGAGAGGGACAGCTAGTTTCCTGGTTGCCTGAAAGACCACTGGGCGACTGTCTTAAAGAAGGACAGTGCTTGGGGGAGTGTTTGAGCCCTCAGCTTCGGGCAGCCACCATCCCAAGCCCCTTTCTGTTCAGTGGATGAAGAACAAAATGGATTCCAAGGACAGACATCGTGCTTTGGATGGCGCTTCTCTTGGGAGGACTAAATGGATTAAAACTAGAACTGGACTGGGACGAGCACGCTTGAGAATGCTCGTGGGCCCTTCTCTTCCACTTGGTGTGTTCTCTGCCAGCTTCTCAGAGGCAAGTGGAGCCCCGGGGCTGGGAAGTCAGATCAGCCTCCAGTCTGAGCAAAACGTGTCCTCGAGTTCCGCCAGGAGATTCCAGCTCACCAAGCTCAACCTTTGTCAGAGGTTTCCTGATTCTAACTAGTAATAAAGAGTGTGCACTTACTTGCTGTGTCTTCTGTGTAGTGTGTACCTCGGGGCAGGTTTGCTCAGAAGCGGCAGTTTGAATCTGCATTTTCCCTCCATCCCACTGAGGTGACAGAAAATCCAATCTCATTCACTATTGAAGGGCCCCTCCTCTTTCTGTGAGTTACTCAAGAATGGGAGGGCAGAGGGTATTCTACAGGGTCGTCAATCCATTGTGATTGTCCCTGCTCCCCTCACTGTCCAAGTCCCCACGGTTCCTTGAAGGTGGGCATCTCTGCTACTCCTGGGCCCGTGGGGCATGAGAGGTGAGGTGAGGAGGGGGCTTCTGCCTAGGCTGGGAGCCCTAATGCCTGGTGTCCAGCCTCCCTATAGGCACCGAGAAGCCATTTCCCTGAGGCCCTGTATCCCAGAGGTCCCTTGAGCAGAAATTTCCCCCCTGCATTTCTGCCCTGCAAGGCACTGCCCCCTCCCTCCTATGCATAATCCCATCAAGGTGCTCAGGATTCTGGAGAACAGCCAGGTTTAGACAGTCAGCTAACAAGACAAATGTTCCCTGAGGCAAAGGGGGGTAGAGTCTGGCTACCTGCTTGGTGTAGAGACAGGGAAGGGGCAGAGAACAGACGTGAACCTGACCCACCAGCATTCTCTCTTCCCTCGGAGTCCTGATTACCAGGAGGCCTGGGTAACTCGGGAGGGCGCTGGGGAGGAAGGGGACCATCAGGGACATCGACCCAAAGCTAGGCTTTCTGGGTTGGAGAATGGCTTTGTGATACACTTGTGTATGCTGATAGCTCTGTAGAATTCTGGGAAGATGAGACTTGGGAATTTTCCAGCATAATCCATTTTGGTGTACCAGCAGATCATTTTAGATCTCACTACATTTGCTTTAATTTATGGTTTCAAATGGACTCTGCTATTCATTGGCATGCCTTTAGGTCTACATGAAAGCACTCACCCTGTGCATAGCTTTTATATAGTTTAATATGATTACAGTCTTTCAGGGCTGACTTTTTCCAAAGCAACCTGAATAACTGAGGCTGTCAAATCACTACTTTCTTCTGGAATGGGTACACACAAGAAAAGGCAGGAGGTTTCTTAGGCAAGAACCTGGGCTTTGGAATTAGAGAGACCTGAGTTCAGATACTTGCTCTGCTGTTCACTAGCTATGTGAACTTAAACAAGTTATTGAACTTCTCTGAGCCCCAGTGAGTGGTTGTTCCCTTTCCCTGCCCTCAGGGTTCTGCTCTGGATGCTGTGGGAATGAGTATAAGGGATTATCAATGGTCGTAAAATCATTAATACCATTGAGTGCTTACTGTGTGCTAGGCATTCTAAGCACATTACCATTTTGGTGACTGTAAGGTATAATAGGTACCTGTATTAATAGTTCTTCAAAGTGAATATTATTACCCCCATTTTATAGATGTGGTAACTCAAAAATTTGGGAATTGGTGAAGCCTGGCTTCAAAATAAAATTTTACTGATTCTAATGTCTGTGCTCTTTCCATTATATCACACTGCCTTAACCTTTTACCCTTACTAAGTAATGTATTTGTATGTTAACATGGATTATCAATGTCTAAGCTCAATGAAATGACTATAATGGAGAGACTTTGAGGCATAGTGACAGTCTGGTGGTCAGGAGCTGCTCTTTTAGAATCTCTCAGGCTTTGGGATACGTGATCATCTAGGCTGCCAGTAAGTAGGACCACTTATCTCAGGACTGCAAAAAGTAAAAAAGGGGGGGGGAATGGTAATTTAGGCAGTGGGAGTGGCTTGTATCTGATTCAGCAGACTGGCCTTATGAAAAGATCTTTGAGCCGAGTTCAGTACTATTAAGATAGAGCCCATCTTGATTGCTTATCTAAAGTCTGTCTGAATTACTCAGTTTTTAAGTGGGTAAGGTGCCAGCAGTAACAGTCCAATAGATATGCATACGTACTTTTCAGTGAGGAAGTAGGGGGAAAGGAGACTTCAAAAGCTCCAGACTCATGTTGCAAATGGTAATGGAATCGATGTTTTATTTTTTTTTTACATCTTTACTAGAGTATAATTGCTTTACAATGGTGTGTTAGTTTCTGCTCCATAACAAAGCGAATCAGCCATACATATACACATGTTCCCATATCTCTTCCCTCTTGCGTCTCCCTCCCTCCCACCCTCCCTATCCCACCCCTCCAGGCGGTCACAAAGCACCAAGCTGATCTCCCTGTGCTATGCGGCTGCTTCCCACTAGCTATCTACCTTACGTTTGGTAGTGTATGGAATCGATGTTTTTAAAATCATGGTACTTTACAGATCAAGCAAACAGCATCCATGGAAAGAAGACTTCCTATGCACTAGGCAGCGTGTTAGACTCTGTGAAGGTGATCATTATTGCCCTCAGCGATGTCCTGTCCTGTTAGAAGAAATAAGACAAATATACACCAGACACCATTTATCAGTCTTTTTTCTTCAATTTTTCCAACATATTTTCTGGCCTGTAGATGCTGGTTTTCGAAGGATTCTGTGCATCAAACAGCATTATTTAATAAATGATTATTTTCTCAGTTAAAATTAAGAAAGCTGGGAATTCCCTGGTGGTACAGTGGTTAAGAATCTGCCTGCCAATGCAGGGGACACGGGTTCGAGCCCTGGTCCGGGAAGATCCCACATGCCGCGGAGCAACTAAGCCCGTGTGCCACAACTACTGAGCCTGTGCTCTACAGCCCACCAGCCACAACTACTGAGCCTGTGTGCCACAACTACTGAAGCTCACGTGCCTAGAGCCTGTGCTCCGCAACAAGAGAAACCACTGCAATGAGAAGCCCGTGTAGCGCAACGAAGAGTAGCCCCTGCTCGCTGCAACTGGAGAAAGCCCACGTGAAGCAACGAAGACCCAACGCAGCCAAAAATAAATAAATTTTTTAAAAAAATTAGGAAAGCTTGTATAAAGTTTCCTTGCACAAGGTTGATATAATTCCAACTAAGAGCAGTCACTTTCCATTTAAGTTTAGGATTTTTGTGAGGATTCAATTAATATTATTATTATTACATGCAGCCTAATCGCAGGCAAATGGACCATTTTACTAGGCTGTTTGTAATACTGACAGTACCTCAGAATCCATCATTACTGCCTTCTTAAACTTCTATGAACCTTGGGAACACAAGTTAGGAACAAGGTGTATAGAAAGCTAGTAGTTTTAATACATGTTAAATACCAGTAAGTGCTAAAGGATTTTAGAGAAGTCCAAGTTCAGTATGGATCATTTTAGTTTGCAAAACTTCCATGATAGCCAGATGGTTTCAGATTGTGCCCTCATTTGATGAAGCAGTTGCTAGAAAAGTTGAGTTTGTTTTACTTCAAAATAATATGCAATATTACAGCTTCACTTGTGACATTCTGCAGCTTTTTGTTTTTATGTTTATATCTACTATTTTATGTTTTATTCTTCATTCTGCACTACATTACAAAAATAATTGCACACAAGGCAGAAAGTTGTGATTACTTTTCTGGCAGGCAGCAGTAAACCATACTCCAATGTTTATAAAATGATGACAAAGAGCCCTCTGAGGGTTTTGTCTGTAAGTAAAAGTTTTAGGATATTTAACCTCATTTACTTTTTTGTTTGATATGTATTTACTTTGATCATTTCAATGAGCCATATTGGTTCCAGGAAAGAAAAGACTGAGCAAATATTGAAAATTTCATGCTTTTGCCACTAAAATGCCTGATATTGTCTAGACAGTTTTGAAACTTCAGAACATATATGACCTGCTTTGTAAAAGACTCATACTATTGAACTCCCCGTTGATCAATGTTTCTAACATTTTTTCATGACATATTTATTATTGAGAAGGAAAAGAAAAATAATGCCAATGTTGCATCTGTAACTACAAAATTCATTCAGAAATCCATTAGCTAGTTTCCTGCTGGGATATAATTTTTTTTTAAGATTTATTTATTATTTATTTATTTTGTTTATTTTTGGCTGCGTCGGGTCTTGTTAGTTGCGGCACACAGGATCTTCGTTGAGTCATGTGGGACCTTTCGTTGCGGCACACGGGCTCTTCCGTTGTAGTGCGTGGGCTTCTCTATAGTTGTGGTGTGCGGGTTTTCTCTTCTCTAGTTGTGGCACGCGGGCTCCAGAGCGCGTGGGCTCTGTAGTTTGCAGCACATGGGCTCTAGTTGAGGCGTGCAAGCTCAGTAGTTGTGGCACACGGGCTTAGTTGCCCCACGACATGTGGGATCTTAGTTCCCTGACCAGGGATCGAACCTGCATCCTCTGTATAGGAAGGCGGATTCTTTATCATTGGACCACCAGGGAAGTTCCTGGGATATAATATTTCATTTGTATTTACAAAGCTGCTTAGGGAAACATTTATAAAGTCCATTTCATTCCATTCTTTTGCCAAATTTTGGTGTTTGTGGTGTATAGATCAAACTGGTCATCCATGTTTCAAAGCATCAGAGATTTCCTAAAAAATGTTCAGGGAAAAAAAAAAGTATGGATAAAATAGTCTTTTGGACTTTAATCTTTTAGTTTAAGCATCAGTGGTAGAACTTTCTTTTTGAGCTTCCAAGAAAAAGAATAGATTTTTACGAGGAACGCTGGAGCCTCCCTTACAAAGAGGTGATATTTTCTTGTCCTGATATCATACCTTGAGTGCCCACAGCCAGGATGAAGGGAGGTAGGAAGAAGATTCAGACACGATCCAAAGGCAATGGGTTTGAAGAGACCTAAAGGGCTACATGATGATTTATTTGTCAGGTGCTGAGATGTGAGTTATGAACTGTTGTTTCTATAAACCCATATGAGGCAGACCACAGGATTGTCATTGATAAACAGTGGATGTGAAAGAAGTCAATGTCAGAAATGATATACTCCTTGCGACAAATTTGCAAAGGGTTCTCTACGAAGGGAAAGAGGAAGGGGAAAGCAAGGGAGCTAAGTAGGTGCAGATTCTGTGTTAGGATCTGGGTATGTAAAGAGGAATACGACATCATCCCTGTCTTCTAGGAGTTCACAGACTAGGAGGAAAAGAAACTTTGAGTGTCTCTTAGTTTCCAGGCACATCACATATGTCATTTCATTTTATCTTCACAAGGAAAGATAAGTAAAAACTGGCTAGGAGTGGCCTTCATTTGGTGTAGAAAAAGAATTGGGCGATAAGACTTTACCAGTATATCCAGGTCTTCCCAGGATAGAAGATGTCCAGACCACTTAAAAATCAAACAAACAAACTACTCAGGGATCTATTACTTTGCATGGATAAGCTGATGCTCCAGATCCCAGATCTTAAAGCCTGGACGAATAGACCTTGACTCTGGAAGAGCCTTCCAAGGCATACTGACCAATGAGGCCCAGGATAGAGCAGTGTATCTGATCTCATAAGGCATATATAGATAGACACAGACATGCTACAAGTCGGAGCATGGGAACATTTGACACTTGAGAAGTGTGAGAAGAATATTCTAGAAGTCAAAATTACAGTTGCTAGATAGGAAACTGAAGCCTGACCAGTCTGGTGCAGCGACCTCAGAGTTAATATTGGGAGACAGAAGAGGATATGGTGAGATGCACAGGCTCTGAAGTCAGCTGCCTGTGTTCAAATCCCAGGCCTCACACTGACCAGTTGTGAAACCTTGAGCAGGCTACCCAGGATCTCTGAGTTTTGGCTTCCCCATTGGTAAAATGGGGATAATAATAGTATTTGCTTCATAAGGTTGTTGATATAAATAAATGAGATAATATATGCAAAGTGCTTAGCAGGAAAGCCTGGAATGTAGTATTCAGTTAACATATATTAGCTATTTTTCCAAGAATAAAACCTCAGAAGCAGGCAGAGTTTCAGCTAGAATTAGGGAGTACCTTCTGAGTCATGAAGGAGGTAAACTTAGGACAAGTGAAAGGAACTGTACATAACAGACAGAAAGATAAAGACATTGCTGTCTCGAGCAGGTTGTGCAGGTTTAGAATGTAAGTTGAGTTAAATGTCCCATTACTGTGCCTCTAGAGCCCCATCCTTCCCTCTATTGCAGCTCTTATTGAGTTAATTGTAATTGTTTGTTTGCTTGTCTGTCTTCACTACACTATGAGCTACTTGAGATCAGGTATATGCTTTTCTTCTCTCTAACCTAAGTACCTACCACAGTGTCCATCATACAGTAGATGCTCATAAATGTTGGTTGAAAGAATAAACATATTTTTAGAAGGCTTAAATAAACACAACACCGTTTCTGAATCTTCACTTACAAAAGGGCATTAGGAAAATTAACCTCATAGGTAAACCAACATATCAAAAGGAGGTGCTCTTTTTTTTAAAAGATGTAATTTTTTTCTTTTCTCATTTTTGTAAAGGAAGTCAATTTTAGTAAGAGAGAATGTGTAAACTCACCACAGGTGACAATATCATAACACTGTCACAGGAGAATTCACACCTATAGATGAGCTAGTTGAAGAACAAAGTTAGTTTTGAAAGGTTAGAGAAAAAGATTTTGAAATGTCAGATCCACTCTATAAAACTAACCACCCTTGCCATCATCCTTTTAATCTATCTGGGTTTGAGAGTAGCCTAGGGCATTTGAAATGAAGGCAATTAGCACCTCAGACAGGGCATCCACAAACAAAATGCTGTCACCTCTCAGAGACCTCAGGAGGTGACAAGTTTAGATAAGAAGATACTTTTGACCTTGGCTGACAGTTTGTCAATGCTTTTATATTTGATTTAAATGGCATTTATATTCTAAAAGGTTGTAGTTTGCTTTAAGCTGTGAAGCTCTCTTCCTCTACCTCATGGTTTTTATTTGTTAGGTTATTTAAAAACAACAAGAACAAAAATCTTTCCTCTATTGGGTAAGACCTGAGGAAACAGCTCTTGCTTCTTGCACACAAATGAGTTCAGTCCATTCCCCCCTCTGGTTCTCTCTAAAGTATGCTTGGCTTTCGTTTAAAGCACAGAATGTTAAAGTTGGAAGTAGCCTTAGGGGTCATCTGGTTCAACTCCATTTGACAGATGGAGAAAATGAGGCTCAGAGAGAGGAAGTGATTTAGTGGCAAAATATGGAGTATAATCAGACTCTCATAATTGCTGGACCAGTGCTTCCAGTTCATCTTGCTATTTCAAAAGTGGGCCAGAGGCACATAGAACCAAATTTGTGTGTGTGCATGTGTGTATTTTTTCCTCTTATTTTCTTGAGAGCACTAATTTCACTCATTCATTCACTCACTCAGCAAATACATTTAGTATCTGATATGTTCCAGACACTGAGGATACAATGGTGACCAAGGTACACAAAATCTAGCCATCATGGACCCTATGTTCTAGTGGGGGAGACAGACAATAAACAATCAGATAATTCTGCTTCTAAGGGAGCTATATTTGTATCACGGGGCCCATTCTTCCTAAGTCTTTCTCTATTGGTGCCTCTGCTATCTCTATTGCTCCCCTCTTGTATTTTTTGCCCTTTCCTCTCTTGTGGGTATGGTGAGAGAGAAGAAAGCCATTACAATTCTTCTTTCTCTATACTTCAAGCTCAGCGTGAGGTTTTGAATTTGCTAAAGTCAGGTTTAGTACTGGTGTAGCACTAGGGTGAAGATAGTATTTTTCATCAACACTGCAGTAGTGGGCTGGCTCAGCTGTCAGGCTGCTTGTGAGATGACAACGAGGGACGGGATGTGAGAGTTGTACTATTACCTTATAATTTATCTGTTCCTTTTTTATACAGTTTTAGTTGTGCTGAACCCCATCGTACCTGGCTGCTTTGACAGGCGTGCTATTTTAGCAACACAGGACAAAACAGAGAACGAAAAGAAGAATGCATGGTACGCTTTTGCTGTCAGCTTGAGGTTGCCCTGTTCCTAAATTTGTGGATGATTTGTTCAGGGTTGTTCAGAGACAAAAAAGCTTAGGTTTTGTTTTTGCCTATGTGACACTGAATGTTCTCACAGTTCACCTCATAGGTGGGCTGTTGTCCATAGGGAGTGAATGTGGGGATCCCCTTCCCTATCATCTCCTTTCGGGTTTGAAATTCCACCACTCTGGGCTAATCATTTGCCCACTAATCTCTGGGCTAATCATTTGCCCACTCAAAACATAAAGAGTTCAGGGTGGACTAACTTCTCAAGTACTTAACATTGGTGTATGCGTTCACTTATCAGATCAATTTCTTCCTTGACCCAAAGCATGAAAAAGGGTGAGAGGTGGAGTTGGCCATAGCAAGTGAGGTAGGCAGATAATGAGACAATCTTGGCTCAGTTCCCCAGAGCCATGCCCCAACATCATCTTGAATGCTGTTTTATTTTTTTATTCTTGGTGTTGGAAATGAATGTAGGAGGCTTATGTTTACAGTTTATCTACCAAGGTTGATAGATTCTAAGGCCGAGTATGCATCAATCAAGGAGAGTAACTATGAGCTGCCACTGAAATCGTAGAGGATTGTTTTCAACCCTAGCAGATGGACAGCAAATATCTGGCTTTTGGCATAAGGCAACTCTGCACATCTGATCCATCTGTAGGACTAGTGAAGATTTAAAAATTGTTCTCCCGGGCTTCCCTGGTGGCGCAGTGGTTGAGAGTCCGCCTGCCGATGCAGGGGACGCGGATTCGTGCCCCGGTCCGGGAAGATCCCACATGCCGCGGAGCGGCTGGGCCCGTGAGCCATGGCCGCTGAGCCTGCGCATCCGGAGCCTGTGCTCCGCAACGGCAGAGGCCACAACAGTAAGAGGCCCGCGTACCGCAAAAAAAAAAAAAAAAATTGTTCTCCCTATTGGGCTCCCAGCTGTACCAGGTTCTCAAGGAGCTAGGTGCTGATGTTGTTGAAGAGATACAACAGACAACATAACTTCGGCTACTTAAATTCCAATTTAAAAAATTATTTTACATACTCAAAAGGAAAAATGTAGAAGACCGTTCAGCTTCAAACATTAAACAAAGTCTTGTTCTAGTGAAAAAGGAGGAAGTTTGGGGGAAATATTAACTGCACATCTTGAAATAGAAGAGAGAAGGAAATAAAGGTTGAAAGGTTCTAAAAAATTTATGATAGTTTAGCATCAACTGAACTAAAACCATATTCTCTATTAACAACAGATGATAAAAGTTACAACACAATTCTCAACACTCACAGTGTGATTTAAAACAAGTTCAATGCCCCAAATGCTAAAAGGTGGGCCCTATACATCAAAGGGCACGTACAAGTCCACATAAAGACAAAGCACCAATTAAATGGTTTATTCTCTCATCTAAGACCCATCAAATAGATAAATCTGGAACATTTTTGGATGCAGACTGATTTTTGTACCTCAACCAGCACCTTGGGATCTTGGACAAGAAGGTTGGGAAACTTTGATTTGTTCAGGATCAAGATTGCTGGAGATGACTAGGGCAGGGCGAGAGGAGGCACTTGTCCCAAGTCCGCTGTTCACTTACTACTTCTGATTCTGTAGGAGCCTCTTGGCTGTGCTCAGGGGTGTCTGTTCACTGACAGTACTGAGAGCTTCTGTGTTTTGGTCTCAGAACTTTGGGGCCTTTCATTCTCTGTCAGTGTGTTTCTGCCCCACATGAAGGTCATGTACAACTTGCCTCTATCATCAACCCCTTTGGGGACTGATTAGTTAAGCTAATTAAGTTAAGTCAGTTAGTTAAGCTAAGTCATGGTGGCCCCCTGGGAAAACCGCAAGGACAGGAGCATTACCAAGCATTCCTGTCTGCGTGCGTTGGGAGTACAGGCCAAATCTTGCAAAGTCCAATGGTCCTCCCCTCTCTGTCCACCCATCCATCCAAACCCTGTGTTGCGTGGGTGGGCCTGGGAGGGGGATGGAACCCTACGGCAATAACCAAGCTGCTAAACTGCTGAGCTGGTTTTAATTGAACCGTGAGAGGGAGGTTTTCAGGCAGGTAGACAACATCCTGTTGTTCGGGCGCTCCTCTCTCTTTTTTGCACATCTGGCTGAACTGGGAGGCGGGTGGCTGACTCGTGTTGGGTTGCGGCGGCAGCAGCAGCAGCAGCGGTGGCATCTGTCCGCTGCCGTTCCACGCCTAGGTCCTCCCAAGAGTTCCCCAGGCCATGGAGGCGGTGGCTGTGTATCATGGCAAAATCAGCCGGGAGACGGGGGAGAAGCTCCTGCTTGCCACGGGTCTGGACGGCAGCTATTTGCTGAGGGACAGCGAGAGCGTCCCGGGAGTGTACTGCCTGTGTGTTCTGTGAGTACATGGTGGGAGCCTCCACTGCCCACCGTGCGGCCCAGGCCCGGCGGATGCCCTTTGGGGTGGGGAAACGCAGTGTAGAATTTACCTTTGCTGCCGAAAGGACTCAGGCTCCCGATTTCAGTTTTGACCTCTAATAGAGGCCAGCAAGGTGGAGGCCTGCGATGATGGTGGAGCGGCCAGCTTTGGGGCCACCTCCTCAGGGAAGGAGAAGCCTCTCTCTCCAGCTCTCTTGAAATGGCTTTGGAGGTGCCTTCCCAAAGGAACGTCAAATTCAAGGAGAGGAAGAAGACTAAGAAACTGAATCTATTACTTTAAGACATCAATACCAGTTAGGTCAGGATGCAGAGAGAGGGATGTTTCTGAATAAAACCACCTCTCTGGATCTACTTACTGAGTTTTCTTTAGAGGAGTTGGCAGGCAGAGGGGGGTTTCAGAAATAGGGCCTTTCTTGATAAAAGCTTGGACTGACAATAGTCATAAAGGGAATGGAGGGAAAACACCCTTGTATGATTCAGTTTTGCTCTTTACCTAAGCATCTTAGTCTAACGCCCCGTTTTGAATCAGATGCACCTTCATCTTTGCTTCAGGGCTCCAGAGTCAGGCAGATCTGAGACCTAATCTTGTGCTGGTCTGATGCTGACTTTGGCAAGTTAACCTCTCAGCCCCTCAGTTTTCTTGTCCATAAAATGTAAATAATATTACTACCTACCTCATAGGCGTGTGAGGATTAAATGCCATATGCAGGTAGAAAATTTAACACTGGACCTGACACATACTAAATGTTCAGTAAAAGTAAGCTGTTGTTGTTGTTGTTATTATTATTATATTATTATTTTTTCAGTCTGTTTCTTTCGGTACTCAGTATTATTATTATATTCTTTGTTTTTTTCAGTCTATATCTTTAAGTACTCACAGGGCATTTCTACGGAAGTACCTAGCTCGATCACTCTTTGTTAGCAGGACAAAAACATCCACGAAAACACCAGCCCTGCACAGTAGCTTCTAGACAGAAACAAAATGAGGGGAAATGCTTGGTAGTAATTTCGGTGTCTGACGATACACTGCAAGGTTTTGAAGTTCCTTCTGGGTCATTGAAGAGAGATTGTATTGAGCCTGGTGTTAGAGGATTTTCATTGTTTATTGTGTTTTTTTAAACAGTCAAGACATGTTTGTGGCAACTATCAGGCCACGCTAGATACATTTGTTATAAAAGCTTCCAGGACAATACGTGCAAGCTATTGAATCTCTTGGGCTCAGATCTTACGTTTCCTTTATATTATTGTTTTTCTCAAGTGGAAACTGGAGACAGTCAGTGAAAGCCAACTAGTATTCCTAGGCTCTTTTCTTATCAAAAGAAGGTGAAGGAGTGAGTAGACTGGTGAAAGGGGCTTCTTTAGGGAAGCTGATAAAGGAGGTAATGGGCCCCTTAACCTAGAGGTAAAAAATAAGGTACAAAAGAAGCCTAGGAAGGGGTGGAAGAGCAGGGGACAGTGTGTGGCAGGATGCTCTTAAGACTTCAGACACACTGGCCTCTTTGTTGTTTCTCGAGCTTGCCAAGCTGCTCCCTGCTTAGGATCTTTGCACTTAACTATTCCTTCTGCCTCTTCCCTCAGAGAGGACTTCCTTGACCATCCTATCTAAAATAAGTGCCCTCTCCCTGTCCCAGTTACACTCCATCACTTTATTTTTCTTCAGGGAACTTTAAACTATCTGACATTTGCTTGTCTACTTATGTCTTGCTGGGCTTTCCTACTAAAATGTAATCTCCATGAGAACAGGGACATTGTCTCCCACACCAGGAACACAGCCTGGCACGTAACAGGCGTTGTGAGGCACGCAATAGGTGCTCAATAAACAGTTTTGAATTAATGAATGAACTGTCAAGACAAATACTGTTCTTTACTGCAGAAAGCTTTTGGGCTGATATCAGGAGGCCAGGGTGTGGACTCTGGGGAAATCACTCAACTTCTCTGGGTCTTGGTTTCCATATTTGTAAAACAGGAATAGTAATGTATGTTCTACCTTCTGCATAAGATTACAGTTGGTAAAAGATGCAAGAGAGAAGGATAATCTTAGCCTTTTTCCCAAGTAGGCCAGAACTACATAAGGTATTAATTTAGGCAGGTGGGAATTTCTCAAGTTAAGTTTTCACCCAAAGTAAATCTTGCATAAATGCAGTTTTTATGACTCTTAGTTCTCCGTGCACACCTCCTTATGAAGTAGCAGAAAATTGTCGGCAAATTGGGAGTCCCCCTAGCATATCTTACGATGGGCACACTGAGGCCTCTGAGTCCTGGAGGGTGATGGCCAGACTGCTCCAGAGGAAAGACACAAGGATGCATTGCCTTTTATGACAGTTTCTCAGCCTTTTTTGAGCCAAGGATCCCTTTTGATAAACGTAAACATTTCATTTCCTCCTTTTTACTACTACGCTGTAGTAACAAAATCAAATTTTATTTTGAAACAAACCACATACTCATTTTAAACCAAAACATCTATGGTTATGATATACAGCAGAAATAACAATGTAAATGGTGTCATATATATATGAACAGCAAGGTATAGCTAACAAACATATATTTGACTGTAGGGTTCACTCAGAATAGTTTCTCAATCTGTCTTTTGTTTCTTCTCATTATCCAAGAAGGTTTGGTTGAGCTTCAGTTTCTGTATTTTTATTGTAGAAATAACACATTGCATATGCCTTTCTAACTCTACTTTAAACTATACTTTCTAACTAGGTTTGCTCCTTTCCCCAGTTCTGAACCCCCAATCCTGGCCTTTAGATAAGGCCTTTTCCTCTGTTCATTTTGGGAAATTGAATCTCATAAAGTATTAAAGAAATTTTCCATTTATAGGATTGCTCACCTTCATTTAAAGCGAGAAGTTTTTCTTCCAATTATTTTCAATAAGTAAATCTAGATTTTGGTATAAGTCTATTAAAAATAGTTCCTAAACACTTATTCATATTGTAGAAAGTTTTTAAAATGTAGATAATGGAAATGAGGGAAAATCATCTATAGTTTTATAACCTAAAGACAATTATTGTTGAAAATTAAGTGTTTTTTCTTCTGTATTTTAATAAAACAAATTGCTTTATAAACATATGTGCTCTTACACTATTGTATTCTGCTGCATTTTCCACTTAATGTGAAAAAAACACAGTTATATATAATGTTCTTACAAATGATTTTAAAACATTATTTTTAATGATTTCATGATAGTCCAACCAGTCCAACTATATTTTCCTTAACCAGTCATCTATTTTTAGACATTTGCGGTACACAGGCCTCTCTCTGTTGTGGCTTCTCCCGTTGTGGAGCAACAGGCTCCGGACGCTCAGGCTCAGCGGCCATGGCTCACGGGCGCAGCCGCTCTGCGGCATGTGGGATCTTCCCGGACCGGGGCACGAACCCGTGTCCCCTGCATTGGCAGGCGGACCCGCAACCACTGCGCCACCAGGGAAGCCCTATTTTTAGACATTTGAATCATTCCAGTTTTTTGCTATTATAAATTCCGTCATGATTCATATTTCAATCCATAAAGGTTTCCTTGTATTTATGATGACTTCCTTATAATGAATTTCAAGATGTGCAATTTTTAGATCAGAAAACATGAACAGCTTAAGATTCTTGATGTATACATGATCACCAAATATTTTTTCCTAAATGGTTATTCCAGTTTATATATATGCTCACCAGTACTGCATGAAAGTGTCTGTCTCACCGCACCATCCCTAGAAATGGGTATTCTTGTTAAAAAAAAAATTCTTCTTGAAATTTGGTGTCTCACTCTTTATTTCATATTTCTTTAGTGATTGAGTGTCTATATGGTTGGTAAACTTGTATTTCCTTGTTCATGAATTGGCTCTTTGTGTACTTTGCCTATTTAACCATTTGGATCTTACTATTTTTCTTAACACATTATGAGGTTTTTTTTTTTTTTGCGGTACGTGGGCCTCTCACTGTTGTGGCCTCTCCCGTTGCGGAGCACAGGCTCCGGATGCGCAGGCTCAGCGGCCATGGCTCACGGGCCCAGCCGCTCCGTGGCACGTGGGATCCTCCCAGACCGGGGCATGAACCCGCGTCCCCAGCATCGGCAGGCGGACTCCCAACCACTGCGCCACCAGGGAAGCCCTTTTTTTTTTTTTTTTTAATGAGTGTTTATATACTAATCCTTGATCTATTGAAAGTATCTTTTCTCAGTTTGGTGTTTGCCATTACTTTTCTTTGACACACAAAAAATTAACATTTTTAGTAGTCAAGTCCGTCACTCATTTTCTTTGTGTTTGACTTCCCCCTTTGCTTCCCAACTTAGAAAGTTCTTTGACCTGCAGAGATGTCATAAAACTTCACTTCAATTTTTGTTTTAAATTTATGGTTTGGCTAGTTTATACTTAACTCTTTAATTCCATTTGGAATTATATTTTTATGTGGAGAAAGGATCCAATTTGATTTTGTTTCGAAATAGCTAATAATTTATAAATAGAACTTTCATTCCTGATTGATTTATTAGCCTACTTTACTATACATTAAATTCTTACATATAACAGTTACTGTTTTGCAGTTATCTATTTGGCTCAATTGATCTATTTATTCTTATACCACTAGCGCTATATATAGTATGATAATGTTTTAATACATTTAAAAAATTATTTGCTGTTCTTACCTGTTGGTTCTTCAAGATGAAATCTAGAATGATTTTGTTAAATGAAAAAAATCCCATTGGGGTTACAGCCATTGGGAAAGTCCTAAATGCCCACTGGGATAGTTTGATGGTGATAAGAGAAAAAAAATTTAAAATATTTAAAATAATTACTTTGAAGAAATAGTTTATTTCTGTACATCCTCTGTACATATCTCAGTTTGCTACTTTTATCTGATGGAAGATTTGGAAAAAGAAATGCTATTATATTCTTTAGCCTCAAGGACACATAATGAAGTCATTTGACATATACGTCTTTAGATAAAATGATAATTATCTTTTTGTCCTTTAAGATTTAAAGGATGACTGGGAATAAAGTGCCTATCAAACAATTGAACTGGAGAAATGGGTGAAGGAACAGTGACAAAATAAAACTCCAGCGTATCAGTTGTAATTGCAGGGAACAGAAGAATGAGAAATTATAAAACTTAGTTAATTTTTGAATACAGTTGGATATGTGTGTTGGCACCGCATTTATCTTCATGATAATTGAGGCCACTAGAATTACTTTGGATTATCTAAGTACAATCCATTAATGGCAGAGCAAGCCTGAAGGCCAGCCTAGGATTAAATGTGCAAATACACAAACCACCAAATGGACAATTCACAGGCCAATAAATCACGTGCTGACTCTGGTTGACAATGTAAAATTAAGTTGCAAGATTAGTCTGAAGATGTCATTTAGTTTAAAGCAAAAGGGAATCCTAGGTTGACCTCTTTTGGGCTCTCCCCATCTTGTCTCTATGCTTTATACCCTTCCTTTGCCCTTTCTCTCCGGTCGTAAGGCCAAGCAGACTCCCTCCCTTTTTGAGAACTATGCTTTTGGATTCACCTTAAGATCAATTTGTTAACTCATTCCCTCTGATATAAGAGAGAGGCAGCATAGAAAGATGGTTAAGAGCCCATATCTTACAGCCAGACCCTCTGGGTGTGCATCTCAATTCTGGCCCTTAACCAGCTATTTTACCTTGAGCAAGTTACTTAAACTTTCTGTTTCAGGTTCCTTATCTGTGGAAAGGGTGACGGCAATAATAATACTACAGTACTTTACCTCATAGGGTTGTTATGAGAATTATTGCATGAGTTAACATTTATAAAGTTAATATGTAGTAGGTGTTTGTTAATATAAATAAAAGCTCCATAAATAATTGTGAGACAAAGTTAGACCATTGTATGAGTACTTAAATAAAACGTTCTGTGGCACTTCAAGGGAAGAAGAGATTATATTTATTGTCATGACTCATCGAAACTGGTATTACATAGTTTTACCATCAAACTTGAAGCTGAATGACTTTTGATGGTTCTGAAAAATTCAAATTCACTGAAAGAATGAAGATTGGGCCATAGGAAATTCAAAAACTTCTTGGATCAAAGTGGCTTTCTATAGGATACCATTCCTCTGGGTATAAAAGCTCTGAAATATTTGTTACAAAAACAGTCACATCATAATTGTGCCTTGAATTTTGCATGTAACATTCGTTTGTATAGACATAGACAGCCTGGGCAATAGCTTGCTTTATTTGTGGTGTCATGAAGAAGTCACATGTACCTAAACCTTTTCTTTTGTGTAGTCCTTGAAGTGGTATAAAGAAGGAATTGATGTGGTTTTGTCAATTGTAAAGCAAGACCTGTCCCCAACGCTGACCCTTTGAGAAAAGAAAAAATAAGTCAGGTTGCTTTCTTCTTGTCTCTTTCTAACCAGAACACTTTTTTAAGAGTTGGGGACAGCTTTTGAAAAATTAAAGGCAAATTTTAATATTAGCAGGGACTGAATCAGCACATGCTTTGTGTCATTAAAATGCAAAATGTATTTTTTAAGAAATTAATTTTTTAAGAAAATTAATTAATGGCAACAACAACAACAGAAATCTCTATTGTTTTCTACCAATTATTTATTTTCTAGATTTTCTTCATGATAAATTTAAAATTCCAGGCTTATCATCAAGTGTGACAAAAAGGTTTGATGGAGGAAGGAAGTTAAAATTACACTACATTCTTGGTTTGTCTATATTAATGGGGAGTCAGAGGAAAAATAATCCTAAAAGGGATGTAACAGTTTTTAAAGACGAATGATATTTTTCTGATCTGTGATTTGCTTAGGCTAGATTTGTAAAGCTCCAAGTTGTAATTTTACTTCTGTTTCTTTAAAAAAATGTTGTTAGTCATTTGTATAACTTTATAAGGGAAATTACAAGACTTCCCTGGTGGTCCAGTGGTTAAGACTCAGTGCTTCCACTGCAGGGGGCACGGGTTCAATCCCTGGTTGGGGAACTAAGATCCTGCATGCGGTGGCGTGGCCAAAAGAAAAAAAAATGGAAAATTAATATGCAAGGATGCATTTATATTAGTTTAAATTTACTTCTAGTTTATATACATATGGGGATAGTTTTGAACAGTAATCAGAGTGGCGGCTCTCTTTGTGTCCACTTCTTTCACATACCATCATTTTATATCAACATGGTCCAGGTGTTTAAAATTTTTTGAAAAATGTAGCTCTCTAATACCTTTGAACTTTGGTATAGTTTTGAACCATTCTTTCTGCTGCCATTTCCTTATTTTGAGTAACATTCCTTAGGTTAATTCCATTTTTCATTATTAAAATAGAACTACTATGAAAATCTTTGTCAAATTGCTTTTTCCATTTGATTCCTTAGAGTATATGAAGATAAAGAAGGTCATTAGGTAAAAATACGCACAGTTTTATGGCTCTTGTTATAATTTGTCAGTTTATTTCCTAAAAGAGTGATTTTTCAGTGGACAGGGAGAGAGTATGTGTAGTTTGGAAAAAACATAATCAATATTTTCATTTACTTTTGTATTATAGAATTATTGTTTCATAATACAAGCTACAGAAAACAAAACTATGAAATCTTGTTGGGGAAGAGGGAGTAAAAAGTTCAGAAACACTGTTCTGTGCAGACCAAAAGCATTGAAAAAGCTTCAGCTTTTATTTAAATAAAATTTCATTCTTAAAGCATAGACTAAAAAAAAAAATTGAGTGACTATGGGGGTGGTGAAAGAAGCCAGCTTGACTTTGGAGAAATTGCCATCAATATTCCCAATGAGGTGTGAGCATTTTCCATGCATTTTAATCAATCCTTCTGTAACTTTAATGTTCCTACAAATCATCTGGAAATGTTGTTAAAACGCAGATTCTGACTCAGCAATTCTGGAGTGGGGCCTGAGAGTCTACATTTCTAGCAAGGTCCCAGGTGATGCACTGTTATTACCCTGGGAACATAATTTGAATCGCACTGTTTTAAATCTCTTCCATCAGTGATATATGAGAGTATATCAATGACAGTTGGCTACAGGGGATCTTTGGTCAGTGACTTCAGCAACTTGGAAGTGGAAGAGATGAACTGCTGGCTTGTTTGAGGGGTGAAACAATTTTGCTCATTCAGAAATTTGAGGAGTTGTGGAGTAGGAGATTGTTAAAATTGGATGGGTTAATCACAACGAGCTTTATGTGCCACTAGCACCAGGTTGTTCAAGACTGAAGGAGGTAAGGACTTTTGAAGTGGTACTCAGGTTCCTGCTGCTTAACTGAAAGTGCGATAAGATCAGATTCGTTAGGAAATCATTTTCAAAACAGACTCATTTATTTTGACTAAATGAGGCTGAATGATAGTAGGGAGATAGATTCATTGTATCTTTTAGAAACCCACTGTTTGAGAAAGTGGAAAACTGGTTGCCTATGATTTTGTTTGCATCGTTGCTGAAATTTTAAATAATGCATTTCCACAACACCTTTAATGATACTGAATTATTGCCATTCATCTCTTCCCATAGGGAAAATGGAACTAAAGGCCTATGCTATTTCCCTGCTCCTACCTCCATTTTGCCGTGTGACTTTTTTTTTTCTTTTCTTTTTCCGGCACCTTGTGGGTCTTTGTTCCCCGACCAGGGATTGAACCCGGGCCCTGGCAATGAAAGCACCGAGTCCTAACCACTGGACTGCCAGGGAATTCTCTGCTGTGCGACTTTAAGAAAACCACTTAAACCCTTATGTTTGGAGTCCCCATGGTGAAAAATGGAAATCAAAGCTCTTGCTTTGTTCCCTGTAGCCGTACTTACTGAAATCAGTGAGGTACATTTCAATTGCTTAAAAAAACAAAAGACTTTACAATGTAATATTTTATATTTATTTAGCATATTATATATGCTAAAAAGTATACTATATGCATATATCAAGCTATTTCATATATGATCTAAGTATTCTGGCAAATCTTTATAACAAAAATGAAACATTTCCTGTAATTGTACCAGCAAATTAAATTGACCCTTTTTTGGGTTTCACAAATCGAATGAACATGATTAGAGTGTTTTAGACCTAATTTTTTCATCCTTTAGGTAATAGTACTGATGGATAGTGATTAAAAATATAGTAATTTAATCCACATAAAGACTTTTAGTTCTATAGGGGATTAATGGTAAGTGAGGTCAGTTACTCAAGCTTGACCCTGTTTGAGATACTTTAGGTTCTTTTAGGTTTAAACACATTTAATTTTACCAGACTTTAGCATGTATTTTTTTTTCTTTTTTTAAAAAATTTTTTGGCTGCACCATGCTGCATATGGGATCTTAGTTCCCCAACCAGGGATGGAACCTGCGCCCCCTGTATTGGAAGTGTGGAGTCTTAACCACTGGACTGCCAGGGAAGTCCCAGCATGTATTCTAATCAAAGATATATTTTGACCCAAACTTGTGCCAAAGAATAGCAATCAGAAAATGTCTGAAATAAAACTCTGTGAAGATTCAGATTCATAATTTGAAGTAATTCAGCATAAAGTTTACCATACTTTTCTAGGAAGCAAAGGTTTGTTAGGCAAGTTAAGTAGCAGTACCATAGATACTAAAATATAATAAATAATCTATATCCATTACAGTGTGGGGATCAAAAGCCAGGGCTCTAGAGTCAAAGATGCCTGATTTAAATCCCATCTTTGATGCTTGATTTGTAGTGTGGCTTTGGTTACTTAACTTCTCAAAGTCTCAGTTTCCTCATCTATAAAATCAATTTCACAATATAAAGTTCATAAGATTACTGTGGGGCCCAAAAGAGATAATGCATGTGCTGTGGGCTGAATTGTGTCCTTGTCAAATTCATGTATTGAAACCCTAACTCCCGATGGGGATGTACTTGGAAATAGGGCCTTTAAGAGGTAATTTAGGTTAAATGAGATCATAAGGGTGGGTCCCTAATCCAATAGCGTTCTGGCCTTATGAGAAGAGAGAGAGCACCCTCTCTCAATGCACACAAAGAAAAGGTCATGTGAGCACACAGCAAGAAGGTGGCTGTTTACAAGTCAAGAGAAGAGGCCTTGGAATGAAACCTATGTTGCTAGCACCTTGATCTTGGACTTCCAGCTCCAGAACTGTGAGAAAATAAATTTCTTTTGTTTAAGCCACCCAGCCTATGGTATTTTGTTATGGCAGCCTGAGCAGACTAGTACAGATTTTGGTACTGAGAAGTACAGTGCTGCTGTAACAAACACCTAAAAATGTGAAAGTGGCTTTGGAACTGGGTCATGGGTAGAGGCTAGAGGTGTTTGGAGATGCATGGTAGAAAAAGCCTACCAATACTGTAAACACAGTATTGGTAGAATGATGGATGTTAAAGGTCATTCTGATGAGGTCTCAGATGGAAATTAGGAACGTGTTGTTGGAAACTAAAGAAAAAGCCATCCTTAATTATAAATGGCAAAGAACTTGGCTGAACTGTGTTCTAGTATTTTATGGAAGGTAGAACTTGCAAAGTGGATATTTAGCTGGAGAGATTTCTAAGCAAGGTGTTGAAGGAATAGCTTGGTTCCTCCTGACTACTTATAATAAAATGCAAAAGGAGAGACATGAATTGAAGAAGGAATTGTTAAGCAAAAAGAAACCAGAATACAAAGATTTGGAAAATTCTCAGCCTACTCATATGGCAAAAAATGAGGAAGCTTGGTCTGGAGAGAATACCAAGGGAATGGCTGGATAATCACTCCTTAAGGAGATTGCCCATGATGTTAACTAGTCATCTCAACAGAAGCCAGGAATAGAGTTTGGACCAAAGCATCAGAGACACTGTCAGTTTGGACCAAAGGGAATAGGGCAGGACAATAGTGCAGTTTGGCTGCAAACATGCTTTATCTTTCAAGAAAATGGAAGAATGATCCTGAAGTTGTTTCAGAGATCATCAGGGTTACCACTCCCACCACAGGCCGAGAGTGCCTAAGCCCAGGTGGGCAAGGCTGCTTCCACCTAGATTTCAAAGGTGGGATCAGCTGCCCAACAGAGCCAAGTGGGTGGGGCTGCCCCTGCAGAGCCGTGGGGGTGGCAGTGCCACCCAGTGGGCCTGGAGGGCAGAGCGTCAATCCAAAAAGGATTATTCTCAAGCATTAAGATCTAATGGAATTTGCCTTATGAGATTTCGGACATTTTTGGGACCTGTCACCCCTTTTCCCCTTCAGATATCTCCCTTTTGGAATGGGAATATCTGTCCTATGCTTGTCTTCCTGTATTTTGGAAGCACATGACTTGTCTGGTTTCACAGGTTCACAGCTGGAGAAGAATTTTGCCTCAGCAGCAGTCATATCCCCAAGTCTCACCTGTATCTCATTAGATGATATTTAGAAGAGACTCTGGACTTTATTTAGACCTCAGAGTTGATGCTGGAATGTGTTTAAGACTTTTAAGGCTGTTGGGATGGAATGAATGTATTTTGTATGTGAATTTGGAGGTACCAGTGTTGGAATGCTATGGACTGAATCATGTTCCCTCTCCCCCCATATTCATATGTTGAAGCTCAACCCCCGATGTGGCTGTATTTGGAGATAGGCCTTTAGGATGTAATTAAGGTTAAACAAGGTTGTAAGGATGGGGCCCCAATCCAATAGGACTGGTGGACTTATAAGAAGAGAAATCTCTCTCTTCACACACACACACACACACACACATACAAAGAAAAGGTCATGTGAACACAGCTAAAAGGTGGCTGCCTACAAGCCAAGAGTAGAGGCCTCAGAATAAAACCTATGTTACTGTCACCTTGATCTTAGATTTCCAGCCTCCAGGGCTGTGAGAAAATAAATTTCTTTTGTTTAAGCCACACAGACTGGTATTTTGCTATGGCAGCCTGAGCAAACTAATACAACATGTAAAACTCTTGGCATGTAGTAGAAATCAACTATACAGATGTACAATATGCGTACACAGTGAATAATGGGGGAAAACGTTTACCCCATCTAAAAGGACAAGCTAATTTCAAGTACTTTAGCAGGACTCCTTTTTAATTCGAATTACTATTAGTACTATATTATGTATTATAAAGTTATATAGTAATAGTAATATCATAGGAATATACCACATTTATATTTATAATTAATATTATTATTAACTTAAGTGGGCCTGATAGTATCTTATCCCCAGTGAAATGTTTTCACCTTAAGGCTCTGTATGTACTCAAAAAATAATATTACTATGCTTTGTTGAATCTGTTTAATAATTCATAATTTTTACCAATTACAATAGGTCTCTAGTTTCTTTCTGTCCCAACAGTCTCTCACCTTGACAAATCCTTAGAAGTGTGAGCACCCTCGTTTGAAAAAAAAATGAAAAGATAAAGAAGGCGTACTAGAAACTGTGATATGCAAGCAAGTTAGATTCCACAGGCTTTTCTTTCTATGAATGCAGTGGTGCAATATACGTGTGTCCCAGTATATGTATCATTTATATGTAATAGTTAAAGCTCAAATTTAGAGCATCCGTTGTTCTTTTGGAATTTTTCAGTAATGGAAGTTTATTCTTTCACAGGTATCAAGGTTACATTTATACATACCGAGTGTCTCAGACAGAAACAGGTTCTTGGAGTGCTGAGGTATAGCTCTTTTATTTATTTTTGCTTCTGGGGGTATCAGGGAGGTATTTGAAATTTAGACTGCTTTTATAAAAGAGCTGTCAAATTCTACATTCCCAAAATATTCATCAGATTCAAATCACTAAAGCTCCAATCCAAAATTGCTCATGGATCATTAAGAAGCCTTTAGAGAATTTTGGTCCCAGTTCTGTTCAGCCACCACTGTATGGAGTGGTCTCACTTTGGGGGAAAGATAACAAAGTTAAAGGATTGTGTCAAACTTTTGGTGCCTATGTGAAATTTTAGATAGCGTATCAAAAATATATTAAAAAATCAAATCGACAATTATTTACCAAATGATACTAATGCAAGTGTTGGCTCTATGGGGGATTAAACAACATGACTCCTGTTTTCTAACAGCCTGTAAGACCCTTGAGAGATACAACATGAATTAAACAGCAATGTGAGAGCCTGGTGTTTGCTGTCAGGTGGATGTGTGTTCCAGGTCTTATCTACCCCCAACCCCTTTCTGAGAGGTCTATGACCTTGGGTAGGTTACCTAATTTTTCTTTGAAGCAGTTTCTTCATCTGTAAAATAAGCCTAAAAATAGTCCCTTACTCATAGGGCTCATTTTGAAGATTAAATGAGATAATGCATATAAAGAAAGCTCTTAGTCACAGGACTAGCAAGCAAGCCCTCGAAAATGAGAACTCACCCAAGTTGCTGAACAATATGATTGTTTATAGTCAAGTGCTATCTAGCACAAGCATTTAAAGAATAGAGAATTTTCCAAGTATTAGGGTAATCAAGGCTGCTCTTCTGTGGAGGCAGGACTCCCAGCTTAGCCATATGGGAAGGACAAGGATAGGTAGAAAAGAGAGAGAGGGAACATTCCAGTGACTCTTAAGCTATGCTCCGCAAAATCCTGAAGTTCTTTCATTTGAGTGCCTTGGAGTTGCCCAGGGGGTTACAGAAGGATAGGAGGATGTGTGGGTATGCTTTGGGTCCCCAATTTGTCTTTAATCTGAGCAGTCCCTTTTAGTTTGCTTATCAACTGGGGCTCTGAGAAAAATTTCATTAGAAAAATGGGTTCTTATGGCTTTGAAAACATTTGAAAGTCACAGTACCATTGCAAGAAATGCCTGTAGAGTGAATCTCTTTCCACATACCAGGGTAGTATCAATATATTACCATGCTAGCAAAGTAGAGGTCTCTACAATGGAAACTTCTGACTTCAAATGCTTTCTCTGATTTCTGACTTTTTATAAAAACAGTCTGTCTTTATAATGAAAGGACTTCATTATGAGTTGTTTGAAAACGTAAATGCTAATATCAACCTGTATTAATAACTCAGTCTATGCATTTAAGAAACTCTGAAGTCTAGACTTAAAAAAAAAAGTAAAATAGCTCTAACCTTTACAGATGCACTGGTGAACTAGAAAGCACAAATTGCAGACTACAAATGTTTTGAACTACTGAGATGAATTAGGGCAAGTTTTCAAACACATTGTTGCTTTATATCAGGATAATTGATGCTACCATTCTAATTAGAGGAAAAGCAGTACTATTTCTAATCAAAACTGTTTATACCCATTTATTTTTAAAAGTTCTCTGCATCACTGCAGAGATGATTGAATAGGTTATTAAATTTCATTTATTATGAGGAATAGTAGTGTATGATATATACATATATAGTTGTATATAATTTGACCAGAAATAGCCCTTCTTCCTAGAGAAGTAGCCTTCAGCTGCTGAAGAATATTCTTTATGGAAAGGATCTTAAATTAGTAGGGCTTAGGTAACGTTTTCTTTAAACTTGTTTTCTTCCATTTCAAGTATAACATCATATGCAGATTGTTACATGTTTGTGATCATGTTAGGGAAGAAAGGGCTTATTGAACACAAATGCTCTCTCATTCTGTTGTCTGGTCTGACCCGTTTATCTAATAATATTGTAATTATCTGCACCAAGAGAGCAGAAGATTGGCATGTTTTCTCCAAAGGGAAAACAGTTTAAAAAAAAAAACTCTTTAGATTTATTTTTGAAATGCATATTGCATTTTTTTCTATCTACTAAATTTGCCTTCTAGTTATGTTTTTCTATGGTGAATATTAAACTAGTGTGTATTCTTAGAGCTCATATCATCTGACTGGAAGAAATTTCTCTAGAGCATATTGAAGACCAGCTATGATCCAAAGCATGTTTCCATGGATAACTGTATGGGAAATGTGCAAATTTGAACAATAGCTGAGTTCAGTGACAGGATGGGAGATGTCAGTGGTACAATTCTTGTGGTAAATGTATTTTCAGAATGGGGTAAATAACAGATAATTTATATTGCTCTTTGGAACAATGCTTTAGTTTGCCACATTGCGGGAAAAATCTTGACAGTAGCACTAAATTTTCTGTGCAAAGATTGTGCTAGAAATCTAGGTGTGTCTGCAGTTTGTTTCAAAGAGTGGAGTGAAATTGAACCCTGGATCCACTGAACTACGAAAGACAAATATTATGTGATTTTCTAGCTTTAGGTAGACTTTTAGGTTTTATCATTGCCTAGTATATTAATTTATCTCATGTGACTCAGGCTAAAATTTTGCCAAATTGTTAATTCAGAGAATTCCATGTACAGTCACCTATCATTTATTAATATGTTCATTGTCTGTGGTACTTTGTAAAAAATGTACTAACATCCTCCTGCTGACTTCAGTGCTTTTGGGCTTTTCTGGATATTTGATCATCAGTAGATCAGTGGATGTTAAATAATTTTCTTATTGACCTAAGCAAAGCACTATAAATTCAGTCAGTTATTTGCCAATGCAACATTGCATGCCAAATTCAAATTGCTTTTTTACCTTCAGTGCTATTATTCCTCTCCATTGGCATGGAGAATCAAGTGTTAACTGCATACAAATCCTCATAAAAAAGATGCTTCTGTTGATAAATGGTTTTACAAGCCACAAGAACAGGTAAAAAGATGTGTGGTTTGAAATCTTTCCACACCGGGGGAGTGGATTAGTTTCTCTTCTGGTTGGTGACTCTAACTTCACTAGAACCTGTTTGGTCTCTAATCTGCCTAATCTGAAAGGAAAGAGACTGGGTCCTGGGATCTGGAGCCAGTTCTGCCTCTGGTTATCTGTGTGACCTTGGGCAAGCTGAATTATCTCTTTGTATTTCCATTTTCTTATCTGTCAAATGGGAGTAACCAAATCAGCCAATAACTGCCAGGAGATGGGAAAGTGCTTTGAAAATGAACAAGTACTCCAAGGAAGACATAAGAAGGTTATTTTGTGCCTATGGCCTGCCTTTGACATTTGGAGATTCTATCCTGGAGCCAAAGAACTGTTTGGATCCCTGTAAGAATGGCCATATTATTTTGGATGAGGTCTCAATAGAGTTCTGGGAAGGTGTTTTGACAGTAAGGCTGGAGCTGAGTGGGAGCGTATTCTGTATCTACTGAGTAGCTGTGTGAGCCTATGAGCTGACACTAATTTAAAGCTAAAAAGAACTTTTTCAGTGTTTTCAGTGAAAAACTCTTTACCCCAGTGTAGGAAATGACCAAGAGTTATAGTGGACAGTGTGCTGTCTTTAGCATTTTGTCTAGCTGACACACGTCTGTATGCCAGCCTTCATGTTTTCTCATTAAATGCTAACAAACAAATAGCTCCCACCTCAAAAACTTTCTAGATGGAATAGCTGAAAAACAGCTTTCTAAAAAAACTGGTCATTGTTCAATTGCTTATAGCAATACTATTTTATTTCATGTAAAATGACAGTTTTGAGCTGACGCTTAAAGCTTGGCTCATAAGCTTTTGCAGGAAATTGTTGTTGATTTCAAGTAGTGTCTTTACAAGAGAATTCATGTCAGGAGAGGAGTACATTTTAATACTCACCTGCAAATAATGATCCCTTCAAAACCAAACAAATAAATAAAGGTGACCTTAGTCTTTCATTTTCGTGTCATAGAGAAAACCTTGTCACAGTGAAGTGTTGACATAAAGAGCAGTTTGGGGGAGGATAGGGAAGTTTCCCAAGGAGGAAAAAATTTAATGTGTAGGATGAGGCAGGACATATCGTGAAGTGAAAGAGTGTGAGGACTAACTAGCCTTGCATTGTGTGCCTCATAACAGCCAGTTTTTAATTTCCTGTGTAGCATTTTATATTGTGGAATGATGGCAGGGAGGATGGGTTGTAGTTGTTGTTTTATTTGTTTGTTTGCTTTTTTTTTTTTGGTTCTTTAGGCTTTTTATTAATGACCTGTAGGATCTGTGTTTTTTCTCTGTTTAACTGCATCCTCTCTGTTGGTGAATTCATTGTGGGTAATGGCCTGTATACCCTTAGAGGTTCGGGATGTATGATGGGTAGCAGGCAGGAAGGGCAGGGCGATGAGCAGCAGCTTGTACAAACTAATACCACCCTCGGGAGAACTGAAATGACAGCTCATTAGCTCCTCTTGCAGGGAAATTCAGCCAACCAAAGTAAGCTCTTCTAGAATGTTGTTTTTCCTTCTTCCTTATGTTTTCAAATATTTGAACAAGTTACACAAATGTTACCTCTCTAAGCATCCCTTGCACATTTTGTAGGCCCTTTTTTGTATCATTATGAGGTAGATGAATAATCTGCTTGGCCTTTTATTTTCCAGACAGCACCTGGGGTACATAAAAGATTTTTCCGGAAAATAAAAAATCTCATTTCAGCATTTCAGAAGCCAGATCAAGGTATTGTAATACCTTTGCAGTATCCAGTTGAGAAGAAGCCCTCAGCTAGAAGTACACAAGGTGCTACAGGTATGGTTTACTGTTTATTTTTGACAGGTTTGGAAGCTTAGGGCTATGAGTCACCCTAGTCATAAACATGTAGAAAAATGCAATAAGAAGATGGAGCCAGCAGCCCCAGTGAGAGGGGGCTATTCACATACTATGATTTCCACATGCTATACTATAAACTTTTAATAAAACTCTGCAAAAATATAAAAAATTCTATGAGCCCACAACATTTTAATCTCTCTTATCCCGTCTTGTTTTCCCCAGCCTGTTTTGTCGCTCCATGAGTACCATTTCACTTCACTAATTCAGACACAAATAATTTGAAAGACGGGACAATTCAGAGAACATCTGGACTTGTCCTTTACTTTTGCTTATTATCAGGTAGTGTTTTCCCTTCAGGGATGGAAAGGCTAATGTTAGCTTGGTCCACATGATCCCGATTTCTGAATTTGTGGTGCTTGAATTAATACAATTTTATTGTAGCAAAGGAAAGAAAGTTAGTAGACTTTATTTTTCCACTAGCGCAAATTGTTACATCTCCTGAGCAAAGCTATTTTAGTGGACATGTCAAGCTAATCACCGAATACTAGCCAATGTCCTCAGCTGTCAGATTTGTGATAGTTGATATCTATTGAAGGGGGTTAATCATCTGTCTTGAGTAAGAGGATACGCATTGATTGAAACAATAAATATTTATGATTAAATAAAATGAGTTGTTATTTCCTTTTTTGACAGGGACCCAGGCTCAGGCATAAACTGACAATTAGACTCAGACTCAAGTGGTGAATTAAATTAATGAGTAGTTAGCTTTTTTAAAAGAAATGTAAATAGAATTCCAATTTACAAATTGGCTCAGTATGCCATTCTCTATAACAGTTTTAAATACTTGTTGCTTGAGCTATATCATTGGATTGTATCTTTGTGAACTTTATGCAGTTGGAAATTTTATGTTTGAGTTAACCTGTAATTTTAATAGCTTGTAAGTTTATCTCTTCTTGATTTTTGTTATTATTTTTCTTTAGGGAGAAGAGAAGATACTGATGTCTTCCTGAAAGCACCATGAAGAAAAATAAAACACACCTTGTACTTTATTTTCAGTAATTTAAATATATGCTAAGTCTTATATATAATTGATAATACAGTTCAGTGAGCTACAAAAGTATTTCTGAAACCATCATAGTCCTGTAATGGAAGCATCTATAGCATGATGTTAAAGCTGAAATGGACTTTTCGGATAATGAGGAGCTTTGAAATGAGGATTGGGGAAAAATAATTCCACAGGTTATTTTCAGTTATTGTATTTACAAATGGGAAATGACTTAAAACATAATGATACTTTATAAAAGATTAATGTCAATTCTTGCCAAATATAAATAAAAATAATCCTCAGTTTTTCTCAAAAGCACCATTTTTAGTGAAATATTATTTGATAGCTACTGATTTTAAAATGTCTTGCTTGATTATATGGCAGGAAGCTGGTTCGTGTCCCTCGTCTTTGTCATGTGCGGTTCTACATTAGGTATTATGCTCTCCAATAGCTATAGTGTTATAGGCTCTCTGGGGATATATGAAACTGTGCACTGTGTGCTAAAAACAAGTACTAGATAGAGAGTGAAGAATTTCTGTTTAATTCTGAAAGCAGCCTTCTTGCCTAGTGTTCTGACGTTGGACAGTAAAATCCACAGACCAATCTGTAGTTTAAAATTCCCGTAATTTAAAATATGCTCTAAATGTTTATTATATTTGATGCTATAGGATTTGAAATTATATTACAAATCTGATGAAGTGGACTTTTCTTCTTTTCATTTACCTCTGCCCCAGTAGTTGTCACTCCATGTAAAAACAGCAGCTGCGGCTCATCAGCTGTGGCTCATGAGTAGCTGATTTACAAGCAGTCTCCCTATCAGGTCGCCCTACAAGACCATTGGAAGCTTACAGGTTACATTAATTTTTAACAATTCCAAGTAATTGTAACCTAAGTGAGAGCCAAGATTGTAGGCAGTGATGGGTATTGGTATTTTCTTCTCACATTTATATTTTCATGACTCTTACAATTCAATTATATGTCAAGTTGCTTCGGGTCTCATAGAATTCATTCACCAGCAAACACAATAGGCACTGGGGTAGAGAAGTAAAAACACCTGGCCTCCACGCTCAGGTAGCCCCCTGCCTAGTTGGACAAGAAAACAATAGCAATAAAAGACAATAAAAGAAAATAACAATAAAAGACAAGAAAATAACAATAAAAGGTGGTAAGTACATGGTAAGTCAGGGTCCCAACATGTAGGTAGATCTTTTTTTTAAAGGTTCTACTCCATTTATAGTTATTATAAAATATTGGCTATATTCCCTGTATTGTACAATATATCCTTGTAGCTTATTTTATACAGAATAGTTTGTACCTCTTAATCCCCTACCCCTATATTGCTCCTCCCCCCTTCTCTCTCCCCACTGGTAATCAATAGTTTGTTCTCTATACCTGTGAGTTTGCTTCTTTTTTAAAATATTCACTAGTTTGTTGTATTTTTTAGATTCTACATATAAATGATATCATACAGTATTTGCCTTTCTTTGTCTGACTTATTGCACTTAGCATAATACCCTCCAAGTCCATCCATGTTGTTGCAAATGGCAAAATTTCCTTCTTTTTTATGCCTGAGTAGTAGTCCATTGTATATATATATACCACATCTTCTTTATCCGTTCATCTGTTGATGGACACTTATGTTGCTTCCATAGCTTGGCAGTAAATAATACTGCTGTGAACATTGGGGTGCACGTATCTTTCAAATTAGTGTTTTTGTTTTTTTCGGATATATACCCAGAAGTGGAATTGCTGGATCATATGGTAGCTCTATTTTTAGTTTTTTGAGAAACCTCCATATTGTTTTCCACAGTGGCTGCACCAATTTACATTCCCACCAACAGTGTACAAGGGTTCCCTAGGTAGATCTGTCTTTAAAGGAAGAATGAGTTAACCCAATACTCTGGCCCATGGTCCATAGGAAGCTGGTTCATTATAAGTTTCATTATAAACCAGTAACTTGGAATTCTGGGTTGTATGTGAGAGGTGGTGAGCTTGGTTAATAATTAGCGAACTGCCAAGAGACAAAGCTACTCTCTCTGCTGGCAACATCTGATTTCTGAGCATTTAACCTGGATGCTCTGGGAGTGCAAAAGTTGGGTATAGCCACAATGATGTATTGTGCTCCAGTTACCATTTCTGGAAGTAAAAGCATCACTTTAATTTGTAAAGGAATTCAGAAAGCTGACTTTCCAAATAAAATGCATATGTTTAGATACTTTTTAATTATTTGTAGCTTGGGTTTAAATTTTAATAGGTGTAACTAATTTTTACTCTAATTTGTTCATTATGGAATAATCCTAAATATAGGAATTGTTTGCATGTTCCTTTACCAGGACCTTTTTTGAATTATTTATGTTTTCTCATATTTTAATAAAGTATTTGAAATCTTTATTTTTCTAATTTGTCTTAAAATATTCCTTTCAAAAATATTCAAAGATAGGTGCTATTAATATACTAAATAAAGCATCGATGAAGGTCATCTTATCTTATTGGACTGATTCACTGAAAAAGGTAAGTGCTTTTCTGATTTTGCTATTGTCAAATTTTCCAGTTGATGTGCCTACCCACTGTTTTCTTTTGCTGGCCTTTTATTCATCAAGTTTTTTGCACTTTTTCTTTCCTGGCATGAGCATCCTTGCTATTTCCCAGTACATAATAGCTTGCACCTTTACAGAAAGGTCATATCCTTGCCATATCTAAAATATTGCCATGTTAACATATACCTGTAAGATGCTGAGTAAAGGTAGAAAAATGCACATATATTTCTAAGTGCACACCTTTCTTCAGAAAAAAACGTGTGTCAGCAAGCCCACAAGGAACATGACAGTTTATCAAATACTTGTTCATTTCCTCTGAAATTTGTTCTGAAGAGATAAGGTCAGTAGGGAGACAAGCTTAGGTAATTGTCCATTTGGCTGTTACAGGCAGGGAACTTTTGCGGTAGTACATAGGTAGAATAGGTCTACAGAGGATGCCTCTGATTAAGTCTTCTGGTATAAATCAAGGGCTGGATTTAAGATATTATTTGTGGTAGAATGGATAGAAAAGTTAAAATGTGAGAACCAGCTTTAAAATCTGTTAAGAATGTTTAGACATCAGCTTATGCTTTATTTGATTCACTTATTGAGTTCAGAATCCAAAGTCTATTAATAATAAAACCCAGATTTGCCCTTGAGCATTTCAAGGTTACAGATGCCTAGTCTTCCTGTTAGTGGGCTATAAATTCAACTTTGTCACCTATGTTTGCCCTTGCAGTAAATGGGACACCATAATTTTGCAGTTTGCAGCTCAGGGTGAAGTTAAACTGCCCAGTTTGGACACTTTCATAATTTGGGGTCATTGGCCCAACTTGCAGTAAAAGGCTGCATTTTCATCATTAGGTCATTTGCTTTTTAAATGAATATTTTTATGTGGAAAGAATATAACCTGATCGACTGGAGAGAGCCCATCAACATAGCAAATGAGTCTTGAATTTGCTTTTCGGCTTTGTCACCGATTATGCCAGTGACCTTAGGTAAGTCAGTCCGTTGCTGGTATTGCATTTGCCAAATAGGAACAATTAAGTCTTGCTCACCTCACAGGATTATTGAGATACTAGAATTATATAAATTTATGGTAGTAATATTACTAAATGTTTAAATAGCATTGATATTTAAAGATCTCTAAAAGTGAGGGTGAATAGGGAAGGAACATGGAGAAATCCCTTATCTCCTTTATAATTTTCTCCACGTAGGAGCTCTTGCTTCTTTCTTTTTGTACTGAGGGTGGGATGCATATTTTGAAAAACCAATCTCCTGGTGTTACTAATATCCCCCAACTCCACTCCCCACCCCCATTGCTTTTTGCTGATTGGTGTGTTGAAACAATCAGGATTGTCTTCTGCTCTGTCAATCTTTTCACTGTATCTCTGTATATATCAGTGAATAAAAGGCAGCAGGGCATTTTAGAGTGGTGTAAATTCCAGGATTCCAAGCAAGTTTCAGTAACAGGCTGTTTGGACTATAGGTACCTCATTACTATCAAGATGAATTTTGGAAGATCTGTTGGCCAGCCTTCCCAGTGTCACTCGTAAATGTCTTTTTGTGAAAAATAAGTGCCAATGGCCATTGTAACTGCCCAGGACTTCGGGCCTCAGAAGAGTTGTTTTTTAGTCTTTCCTGATTGCCTCCCCTGCCCCATTCATTCTTTGCCAATGCGTTGGGTTGCCCTGCTCTCCTAGCTCCCTCCCACCCCTGTTTTTCAATTCTTAATTTTCTTTCTATTGCCCAGAAAGGCATCAGCAGGAGAGAGAACCTTTATGAGTCCTAGCCTAGAGGCATTTAAACTTGAAACAGCTACTCTTTTTTTATTTTTATTTTTATTAAATGGTCATTTATGGCAGAGATCCTATATGTATGAAAAATAAAAGTGAAGAGGCGTCTGCTTAGGATTAGTGCCTTTTTGACTTATGCACCTATATTTTCAAGGTGATGTGGTTTTATTGCTCCCTTTTAGGGAGCCACTTTTCAAATCTCAGGTGATCAGACTGACTTGAGAATGCAGTTTGGCGCATGAATAAAATGGGACACAGTGTTCATTTGCAATTTTATTTTTTAAAAATGAAATATTCAAAGTACTTTTTTCTTTCAAATATCGACACATAATGTTTAACTTTAAATATTTACAGCATGTTGTGATGCTCTTGTAGAAAAATGCATGCTTCTGGCCTGAAAGCCAGAGCAAAATGCAAAAGACCATTTAACTGCAGCCAGAGAACATGAACCTGTACAGTATCCAGTCACTTTTCAGCACAGGATTGAGAGCAGGAATACAAAACTGGAACCTATTGTTTCCTAGCAACATGGCTCAGGCCATTATAACACAATTTCCTGTATGATTAGAACCTCTAACTGTTGTTATATAGAAACTGAAAATCTTGGCATACACTGTAAACATCTTTACTTCTCATGAGAAAGTAAGCAGCTAAAAAGAATATTTTTCTGACGTAAAGGCTATACTTCTCTTTTTCACCTTCTTTCTTACTGATGCTTTTGCCAGAAGAATAGTAAAGATTTAGACATTGTCATGAATCATACAAGTAAAATATTTTCAAGGACACAATCTGATATACTAACATTTATTTAAGAGGTTAAAGTCCACCACTAAATCTAAGGAAAGATTTTTTTAACTGCCAAACACGTTTCCTTTGACAAATAATGTAAGATGACAACTGCCAAGACAAAATCCACAGCAAGTTTAACTCTAACTATTTTCAGTTACTGTTTAGGAAGTAATTTCTTCTTACACACAGTAGTATATTTGGTCCTTAATAGCTTTCACGTGAAGGACACACTGAAACAGTCACTATTTTGTGGTTGAATTCTTTTTTGTTGTTGTTTGTTATTTTCTGGTTTTTTTCTTTGTTTTTTTTTTTTGCTTTTTTTGTGTTTTTGTTTTTTTGCAGAATAAAGAACCTTACAGAAGGCTGTGGAAGAGCAGTCTGAGATCTGAAGTACTAGTCAGGTCAGCTATGTGTACGTGAGTTCCTCTAAGAACACAAGAACGTTGCATCCAACCTGTAGCCTTCTGTTTTTCCACAAGCTATAATACTCTCCAGTCTCTCCAAAAGTTCCTTTCAGTACTTGATTACTGTACTTTTGCTTCCATTACCACTGAACTCCATTACAGTTGCCCTTACAGGAACATATCTTTATAAATGCAAAAACTTTGCCCTGACTCTCTTAGGTGCTATTACAGTAGGGCCTGGTCTGGTTAAAAATTTTTTTAAAAAAAGGAAAGAGAGGAAAAAAAGTAGAAACAACATGATAGGATGCTTGAAACTGTGTCAATAGTAATGAAAAAGAACAATCTTACAAAAATTAGAATTAATTGTATACCTCTCTACATAGCATGTGAATTCCAAATTATACATCATTAAGTTTTCATACATTTGGCTATGTTGTATATATTATATTATATATATAGTCTATATATTATAGATCTTCTAGATAAATTGACAGTAAAGGACACGCTTATTTTATACATTATTTTGTTGGGTTAAAAATAAAACATATGCCTATTTATATGGTGAGTGTTTTACTAAAAATCAGTATGAATTGGGCTTTATATCCCTTTCCTTCAGGAATCATGCTTCTAATCAGTAATGATTAGAATGACAACTAAAAATAAATATATTTAAATGTCTGTTCAACTGTGAACTTTTCAGCTCATTTGGATCTCTAGACTGTAGTGCAAGAGTCAAAACAAAATAAAACAAAGCACAAATAAAATGGGCCTAACTAGGAAAAAGAAACAACCATGGAGTATTCCCTGCCTCCGGCCCAGAATATTCTTCATAGGAGAGCCCAACTGCTGTGCTCTCACTTGAACTTACTTGAATGGTGTGTGGCTGTGTAGTGTCAGCCACCTGTCTTCTGGGTATGAGAAATTCATATATTCTCTTTAAAATGCTTTTACTTTCATCAAGAAATACAAATGAATTGTTCTTTCATTAATTTAAACTTCAGAACTACAAGTCAATAAAGGCATCCTTTGTATTCACATGAATAGGAAGTGATGTACTCAATATCTCCATGTTCTTATTAAGAAATGCCAAAATGTTTCTCTTAGATTTACTACTCATTAGTGCTAACCTTTTGGGTTTTTTTCTCTTTCCTCCTAAAAAACTTTGGAAGTGGTAAAGAGAACAGTAATAGTTCAAGGCAGTATTAAAACCACAGCTCTAAGTGATAAAAAGTGCATTTTCTGAATATAATACAAATATAACTTTAAGAAACTAAAGGCACAAATTAAATATGTATTTCAAACTAGAAATGCACAGTTCATGGTAATTACTATTAAGTAAAAGCTTCAAATACTTGTTTCTAATGGATATTTAAAGCAGTTTGAAAATGATACATCATCAGTGAATTGCAAAAAGGTATAATCGCTTAAAGTATAAGCAAAATAGACTCTAATATTGACATCTTGGATTAGTGATAAAATACATCATCACATTTATGAATGCACTCTTTATATACAGTTCATAAGTTACTTTTCCATTGATTTAAAAGAACATCAGAGGTTCTAGGAACTTAAGGTCCATTTTTAGGCTGGTGTGGAGGTATTCAAATTTTCAACAAGTTTGCTAGTAATTTTAGATCCTGTCCTGAATAAATACTATACCATTAACACAGGCCTGATTCAGGGGAAAAAAACCCCAATATGAGTTCATCGTGAATTCTTTCTCTCTCTTGGAATACATGTGTAATCCCAACCTGAAGGTTTTGAAAATGAAATGTCTGGATACACCCTCCCCTACTGTCAGCGGGCCCTTGCCTTTCTCTCACTCTTTGTGTAGTTAGGAGCCAGACTCTTTAAAAACCTTAATGTGAGCCTGGATTCTGACTTTGCATATTTTCAAAAAAGGCTGTCATCACAAAGCAAGGCAATGACCCCACACTGCATTTAGGTAGTGGCTGGAAAGAATCCAAACTGCGACATTCCATCATAAATTCTCCTTCAGACATAGTGAGTGTCCAGACCTGGTGATGAAAGTGCTGAAGCTGGCTCAGGAGAATTTTCCACAGGCCACATTGTGCTGTCCTGTATTTTCATTTGTGGTAACTTACAACTGCACAGCAGTTTACAAACTGTCTCTTTGTCACTGGGCACAAAACTCCCAGCTCACCAAGGGGCTTCTTTTACGACAGGATTCATACAGATTGAGAAACTGCAGCTGATATTAACACTAATCCTGATCTTTTCTGCATTTTAAATGATTGTAGAACAAAATAACCCTTCCTGGAAAATAGCTATTATTTTCCTAGGCAGGAGAGATGATTAAATCAAAAATAAATGGGCAAAGACAGAGAACTAAAATAACTAACCATATAAATTATCTTAGTAAAAAATAGTCTGCCTCTCTATAATTAGTTGAAATGTTTTAGGTTGGAAAGGACTCACTTAATTAAATTTCCTATGGCTGGGAGATGTTCAATACAGAATTGCACATTTGAAAGATAAATCTAAGTGGGGTGAAACAGTGTGGCAGCAACTTCCCGTGATGTTTAGTTTGGTCTTCCCTTTGGTACTTTCCTTTCACCTTAGTACTATGTCTATTTTTTTTTAAAGGTTTTTGGCTCTTATGAATTTCTGCAGTAGTAGTGAGTGTAATGTGTTGGCATCCCAGGCATGTATGCCTGTGAAAGCCTATTTTTTTTTTTGTACCAGAATCACACTTTGTAGTAAATTACCTTTCATGTGCACAAAACCATTGGATTAGTGTATAAATACTGAATCACGAATGTGAAACTATGACCAAAACACACCCTATATATAAATGAGAAATTCCTACCCAGGTTAATAAAAGCTATGTTTTCATGACACTAATACAGCTGGACAACTGAGTACAAAATGTAGTCAAAACAAGTTGGGTGGGAGGAGTTACATTGGCCAGCTGCCTTGGTATCATGTACACACGAGCAAATAGTGGCAATTGGGTTTGGTGACCACACCCACAGGGAAGCGTGGTAGACAGAACCCAGCCACCACACGCCAAAACACAGCACAACAACATGGCATCTGTTTCAACAAGCAAGGAGGAATCATCAGGGATGAAGGGCAAATGGGTCCTGACTCTAGGAGATGGTGGCCGAAGACATTTTACACTTCTTTCAAAGTTTCCTATAACAGATCTGGAACATGTGAAAGAGCTGGCAGTCTTTCAAAATGCAAGGTTCAGATATGATTGCACCACCTTTCAAATAGCCCGCAAGTTCTGCCAAAAGCTGAATATGAAACCACGTGTCACAATAGACATAGAGAACCTTGGGTTCTTTCTTTATATTTGAACATCGGCATGGTTCCACAAATTGAAAGCGGTGCTTGCTGAAAAAAATTTTTTTTTAGTTGAGTTCTACTTGCGTTATTTTGAATACTGCCACACAAGAACTAAAAATCTCTGTCATTTCTTAAAGAGTTTAAACAAACAATATTAAAATACCATCTTCCGTCACATTGAAAGGCAGTTGGATATGTTTCTCCTCCATATTTACATATACAGAGTTCTGATCTAGAAAACCAATACAATAAACCATTTTATGTTTTAAAAACAGGCAGTCTTTGGTGACGCAAAGGCAGAGATTTTTTTTGTTACCTCCTGCCTATTTCGCTCTGTCTCATAAAGTGAATATTGTTGGCACTGTCAGAAAGTTCTAAATACTGCTCAACAGACAAAACAAAATACCCATCATAACTTTGTACTCTCCCAGTGCTCAGCAGCTGCTGCTTTTCCCCCTCTGTCCATGCCCGGATACCCTCTTCCCCTTCTTGCAGCCTTCTTTGCTCCTTAGTCCAGGCCTGGGCCACAGCACGCTGTCTGGCGATCTCCAACACGTGATTCTTTTCCTCTTCGACAGTTGTCCCATACCGGATGTTGAAGCACAGAGCCCCGTGCTGGAGCTGGATATCTGCAAACCGTCTAGTCCTCCCATTCAACACCGAAGTCATCTGGGACACAGTGACATTGACACCATTCTCCAGAATGCGCCTCCCCCCAGTGTTCCCGATGAGCACCAGGTCTTCCTCCAGAGACCCAAGCTTAATGAAGTAGTGCGTGTCCCTCCCCTCTATGGTAAAATGTAGGTTTTCCAGGTAATGAGCATTATTGAGAATGGCAGCCAGCCGCCTGCTATCTTCATTGGCTACTCCTATAATATCGGCTGTTACTATGCCATCCTTGATGGCGAATTTTATACCTTTGCCGAAAACAGAAGGAACAGCAGCAAACCTTGGTTGCTTCCCTCCTTCAAGGCACCGTCCATCATTATATCGGGGAGTCATAGGAAGTTGGTCCAAGGAAATGAAATTCCTGAGCTGTTTCTGGAGCTCACACTGGATACCCAGGATGGTCTAGGAAAGAAGAAAGGCACAGAGCAAAGGCAGCAGACGATTAGACACCTAGCATACGCTTGGTCACTGTAGAAAGCAAAGGCTTGCCAGGTTGCTTCCTTCTCTCTTTAATTTGCTGGTTTGTGATTTAAAAACAAGCCACGTTTGGAATCTCTTCACCAGAGCTTTGGAAAAGACTAACAGGTGACTTGATCACCTGGCATATATTTCTTGATATCTTGGTGAGTTAAGAGTTAAGCATAAGCAAATACGTTAAAACTTGATACCACAGAATCACAGAGCTAAAAGTCACTTAAGTGGGTCTAGTTCCCCCCAAACAAAGACATTTTATTTTTACCCATTCAACGGACACTGACTAGCTGTTTCTTATTGGATGTAGAGTAATACATTAGCCACAGTGAGGTATAAAGAGACGGTATAAGGCATCATTCTTGCTTTCAAGTAGCTTATGACCTTATAAATCACAAGGGCAAATCAGCAAGTCCATGGATCTTTTTATGTGGATTTAAAAAAAAAAACCTTTTGACTATGGCAGATTTCAAACATACTAAGAAATAAAGAGAAGAGAATAATGAACCTCCAAGTATCCATTGCAAAGCATCAGAAATTTTCAAAATTTTGTTAAACTTTTTTCAGGACGTTTAATTACAAAAAGCATTTACATGTTATATGTATTTACAAAAAGGGATAAGCCTATAGTACTTATTTAGAATTTCGTTTCCTTTATAATTTTTATACTTGAATTTCAAGCCCTCTCACCCCAAGTTTCAGTTTTATTTTGTTAAAGCCATTTTTTTTGGCAAACACAGATATTCCTCTTTCTTTCAGCTGAAAGATAAAGTTCTTTTCTTGTTGTCATTTGTACCTCATTAAGTGATGGAATTATCTGCCGAACCTTGAATGTTTTGGTATTCCTATTTTTCCAGAGACTTTCTCTCTGTAATATTTATTATTTTGCTTCATTACCCTTGTATACTGTTTTTTCTTGTTTTTTTTTTTTTAACATCTTTATTGGAGTATAATTGCTTTACAATGGTGTGTTAGTTTCTGCTTTATAACAAAGTGAATCAGTTATACATATACATATGTTCCCATATCTCTTCCCTCTTGCGTCTCCCTCCCTCCCACGCCTCCCTGTCCCACCCCTCTAGGTGGTCACAAAGCACCGAGCTGATCTCCCTGTGCTATGTGGCTGCTTCCCACTAGCTATCTATTTTACGTTTTGTAGTGTATATATGTCCATGCCACTCTCTCACTTTGTCACAGCTTACCCTTCCCCCTCCCCATATCCTCAAGTCCATTCTCTAGTAGGTCTGTGTCTTCATACCCGTCTTGCCCCTAGTTTCTTCATGACCTTTTCTTTTTTCTTAGATTCCATATATATGTGTTAGCATATAGCATTTGTTTTTCTCTTTCTGACCTACTTCACTCTGTATGACAGACTCTAGGTCCATCCACCTCACTACAAATAACTCAATTTTGTTTCTTTTTATGGCTGCGTAACATTCCATTGTATATATCGGCCACATCTTCTTTATCCATTCATCTGTTGATGGACACTTAGGTTGCTTCCATGTCCTGGCTATTGTAAATAGAGCTGCAATAAACATTTTGGTACATGACTCTTTTTGAATTATGGTTTTCTCAGGGTATATGCCCAGTAGTGGGATTGCTGGGTCATATGGTAGTTCTATTTGTAGTTTTTTAAGGAACCTCCATACTGTTCTCCATAGTGGCTGTACCAATTCACATTCCCACCAGCAGTGCAAGAGGGTTTCCTTTTCTCCACACCCTCTCCAGCATTTATTGTTTGTAGATTTTTTGATGATGGCCATTGTGACTGGTGTGAGATGATATCTCATTGTAGTTTTGATTTGCATTTCTCTAATGATTAATGATGTTAAAGCATTCTTTCACGTGTTTGTTGGCAGTCTGTATATCTTCTTTGGACAAATGTCTGTTTAGGTCTTCTGCCCATTTTTGGATTGGGTTGTTTGTTTGTTGTTATTGAGCTGCATGAGCTGCTTGTAATTTTGGAGATTAATCCTTTGTCAGTTGCTTCATTTGCAAATATTTTCTCCCATTCTGAGGGTTGTCTTTCGGTCTTGTTTATGGTTTCCTTTGCTGTGCAAAAGCTTTTAAGTTTCATTAGGTCCCATTTGTTTATTTTTGTTTTTATTTCCATTTCTCTAGGAGGTGGGTCAAAAAGGATCTTGTTGTGATTTATGTCATAGAGGGTTCTGCCTATGTTTTCCTCTAAGAGTTTGATAGTGTCTGGCGTTACATTTAGGGCTTTAATCCATTTTGAGTTTTTTTTTTGTGTATGGTGTTAGGGAGTGTTCTAATTTCATACTTTTACATGTAGCTGTCCAGTTTTCCCAGCACCACTTATTGTAGAGGCTGTCTTTTCTCCACTGTATATTCTTGCCTCCTTTATCAAAGATAAGGTGACTATATGTGCATGGGTTTATCTCTGGGCTTTCTATCCTGTTCCATTGGTCTAGATTTCTGTTTTTGTGCCAGTACCATACTGTCTTCATTACTGTAGCTTTGTAGTATAGTCGGAAGTCAGGGAGCCTGATTCCTCCAGCTCCATTTTTCTTTCTCAAGATTGCTTTGGCTATTCGGGGTCTTTTGTGTTTCCATACAAATTGTGAAATTTTTTGTTCTAGTTCTGTGAAAAATGCCATTGGTAGTTTGATAGGGATTGCATTGAATCTGTAGATTGCTTTGGGTAGTAGAGTCATTTTCACAGTGTTGATTCTTCCAATCCAAGAACATGGTATATCTCTCCATCTATTTGTATTATCTTTAATTTCTTTCATCAGTGTCTTATAATTTTCTGCGTACAGGTCTTCTGTCTCCTTAGGTAGGTTTATTCCTATATATTTTATTCTTTTGTTGCATTGGTAAATGGGAGTGTTTTCTTAATTTCATTTTCAGATTTTTCATCATTAGTGTATAGGAATGCAAGAGATTTCTGTGCATTAATTTTGTGTCATGCTACTTTACCAAATTCATTGATTAGCTCTAGTAGTTTTCTGGTAGCATCTTTAGGATACTCTATGTATAGTATCATGTCATCTGCAAACAGTGACAGCTTTACTTCTTCTTTTCTGATTTGGATTCCTTTTATTTCTTTTTCTTCTCTGATTGCTGTGGCTAAAACTTCCAAAACTATGTTGAATAAGAGTGGTGAGAGTGGGCAACCTTGTCTTGTTCCTGATCTTAGTGGAAATGGTTTCAGTTTTTCACCATTGAGGACGATGTTGGCTGTGGGTCTGTCATATATGGCCTTTATTATGTTGAGGAAAGTTCCCTCTATGCCTACTTTCTGCAGGGTTTTTATCATAAATGGGTGTTGAATTTTGTCAAAAACTTTCTCTGCATCTATTGAGATGATCATATGGTTTTTCTCCTTCAATCTGTTAATATGGTTTATCACATTGATTGATTTGCGTATATTTTTTTTTTTTAAATTTATTTATTTATGGCTGTGTTCGGTCTTCGTTTCTGTGCGAGGGCTTTCTCTAGTTGTGGCAAGCAGGGGCCACTTCATCGCGGTGCGCGGGCCTCTCACTATCGCGGCCTCTCTTGTTGCGGAGCACAGGCTCCAGACGTGCAGGCTCAGTAATTATGGCTCATGGGCCCAGTTGCTCCGCGGCATGTGGGATCTTCCCAGACCAGGGCTCGAACCCGTGTCCTGTGTTGGCAGGCAGATTCTCAACCACAGCGCCACCAGGGAAGCCCTGATTTGCGTATATTGAAGAATCCTTGCATTCCTGGAATAAACCCCACTTGATCATGGTGCATGATCCTTTTGATGTGCTGTTGGATTCTGTTTGCTCGTATTTTGTTGAGGATTTTTGCATCTATGTTCATCAGTGATAGTGGCCTGTAGTTTTCTTTCTTCGTGACATCTTTGTCTGGTTTTGGTATCAGGGTGATGGTGGCCTTGTAGAACGAGTTTGGGAGTGTTCCTCCCTCTGCTATATTTTGGAAGAGTTTGAGAAGGATAGGTGTTAGCTCTTCTCTAAATGTTTGATAGAATTCGCCTGTGAAGCCATGTGGTCCTGGGCTTTTGTTTGTTGGCAGATTTTTAATCACAGTTTCAATTTCAGTGCTTGTGATTGATCTGTTCATATTTTCTATGTCTTCCTGGTTCAGTCTTGGCAGGTTGTACATTTCTAAGAATTTGTCCATTTCTTCCAGGTTGTCCATTTTCTTGGCATAGAGTTGCTTGTAGTAATCTCTCATGATCCTTTGTATTTCTGCAGTGTCAGTTACTTCTTCTTTTTTATTTCTAATTCTATTGATTTGAGTCTTCTCCCTTTTTTTCTTGATGAGTCTGGCTAATGGTTTATCAATTTTGTTTATCTTCTCAAAGAACCAGCTTTTAGTTTTATTGATCTTTGCTATCGTTTCCTTCATTTCTTTTTTATTTATTTCTGATCTGATCTTTATGATTTCTTTCCTTCTGCTAACTTTGGGCTGTTTTTGTTCTTCTTTCTCTAATTGCTTTAGGTGCAAGGTTAGGTTGTTTATTTGAGATGTTTCCTGTTTTTTTAAGGCAGGATTGTATTGCTATAAACTTCCCTCTTAGAACTGCTTTTGTTGCATCCCATAGGTTTTGGGTCGTCGTGTCTCAATTGTCATTTTTTTCTAGGTATTTTTTTGATTTCCTCTGATTTCTTCAGTGATCACTTCATTATTAAGTAGTGTATTGTTTAGCCTCCTTTTTTTTTTTTTTTTTGTGGTACGTGGCCCTCTCACCATTGTGGCCTCTCCCGTTGTGGAGTACAGGCTCTGGATGCACAGGCTCAGTGGCCATGGCTCAGGGAGCCAGCTGCTCCACAGCATGTTGGATCTTCCCAGACCGGGGCATGAACCCGTGTCCCCTGCATCGGCAGGCGGACTCTCAACCACTGTGCCACCAGGGAAGCCCATGTGTTTGTATTTTTATACTTTTTCTTTATCAGAATAATTTTTTTTTTTTTTGGCTGCATCATGAGGCATGCAAGATCCTAGTTCCCCAACCAGGGATTGAACCTGTGCCCCGTGCAATGGAGGTCAGAGTCGTAACCACCGGACTGCCAGGGAAGTCCCATTTATCAGAATAATTTAATTTGTTATTCCCATGCTCTTAATGCACTATGCCCTGAATTATTTTGCAGTTGGAGATCTGATGTTTTAGGTCTCTTAGTGAACAATTTTCTCTATATAGAATCCATAATTGCCCCTTTTTTATTTTAAAGATTTTTTTTGATGTGGACCATTTTTAAAGTCTTTATTGAATTTTTTACAATACTGCTTCTGTTTTATGTTTCGGTTTTTGGACCATGAAGCATGTGGGATCTTAGCTCCCCCACCAGAGATCGAACCCACACCCCCTGCATTGGAAGGCAAAGTCTTAACCACTGGACCGCCAGGGAAGTCCCCCTCCATAATTGCCCTTGGTAGCCCATTTTAGAATTGTTAAAGTTCAGTTCCACTTTTTTCTTCTGCAGCAGTCATCAAGTCACACATTAGTCTTTTCTTTTCCCAAAGCTCCAATTCCCTGATCCTTTCCTCATGGAAGCTTTTTTCTACCTCCTTATTAATCATGGACATTTAAGTGAATATTCAAGAAGACTCAAACATAAGTAAGCAAATATATGTTTCACGGTGTTGGATGCTCTTCTGTTTTTTCAGCTAAATAGAGATGGTAAAACATATACTAACCTTTCCAGGATCCCACTCTTGAGTTTTTGTCTGAAGCTGTAGAAGCTCATAAGTTAATTCCAAATTTTCTAATTCTGGTTTGGGAAATCCAGGTAGTACATTGTGTAGTTGGAAACCAAATAGCTCCAACCAACTTCCAATGTCTGTGAGACAAAAATTTAAAAGAAAAAAAGATTTTAAAGCCCATACTTTACAAATTCTGTGGAAAGCTTGAAAGATGCCTCTCCTGCCTTCGATATGTTTAGCCAATGGTAAGTTAGGGATAAACTCCCCCTTATGTCACCCACTCCAAAACATATGATCCGTTCCCCAGGGAAAGCTTTTGATTCATGGATAATCACAGAGATCAGCTCAGTTTACTGTGTGGAAATTCTCAATGTGGTAGTGGTAATAAGGCCACACAGACTGTGATATTAGATTTACTTGATGCAACAGAATCCCGATTTTTCTTCTATGAAATTATTTGTAGAAACTTTTAAGAGTGAAAACTACAAAAAGAAAGCTTAAAAGGAAAGAGAAAATGTACTGGGATGCAAAAGCATCATGTTTTATGCCAACATACACAGTTCTGCTCACTCTAGAAGACTAAGGAAGAGAGTGACTGCACAATAACTTGTGGGCTAGCTGGCAGGAAGAGGAAGCATATTTACAAAGGCATTGAGATTATGTGATAAACGAGTTTTCTCTTTACCTTAGCATAAAGTGTTACACCGTTTAAATACCTGTGGTATACTTTGCAACATCTTGAATTTTGCCAACTGGATAGTTATTTTCAAAAGAGTAGAGGTTGAATGGTTTAGGAAGGAGGTTCAACTGTTTCCATATGTGATGATTAGGCGTCGTCCATCTACCAGCAACAACATCATAGTCTCTTTGCCCCAGGTGCACTAATTTAGTAAGGAAATCATAGAGTCCTCCATGAAAACCAATGATGACCTGAAAGTCAGGGTAAGTGTCATGATAGATATCTCCATAAGGCGTGTACAGTATCTCTTTTATCACCTGACCTCGACTGCTGAACACGGCTAGTGGGGTTCCTGTATTATCACAGGCTACGTAATATTCTTCACCACTGCTTAGCTCCATGGCAATAAGGTGACCTTGGAGATCATAATACAGGGATGTAATCTCTGAGCTCGTGTGGTTGTACAAATGAGTAACTCTTATGGGGTTGGCAAGGTCTGCATAAAAGAACTGGAGGTGCTGTCCTAGGCTGGACTTACTGGCGACACGTCGCCCAAGCCCATCGTAGTAATACTGCACAGTCCAGCCAGAAGCCTTATTGTAGGCTTTCTGCAGCAGACCATTAGAATTATATTCGAATATGTCATTTCCCCTCTGCCTCAGAAAGCCATCTTCATCCATTTTATACTGAATTTCTCCTAGTCTGGTGATGCGATCTCGGAGGTCATATCGGAGAGGAGTAAGACGAGCACTATTCCCGTGGCTTAAGAGGTTGATGTTGCCATTCAGATCATAACTATAACGCCACTGGGTTTTATCATTTACAGAAACAGTTTGAAGTTGCCCATCAGCATCGTATTCATAGAAATATCTTGTTATATTGGCATCTACTCCTACTCTGATATCACATATTACCATTCGGCCCATATTATCGTATTGAATAGTCATCCAGTAGGCAATTGCCTTTAGGATTTCATACTGGACTTCAATGACTTGTCCATTGGCGTTGAAGATCTTGGTGTGCTTCATCACTGTAGTAGTTATGACCTGATTTAAATCGTAATTAATTACACTGAATTTTCCAAACTGCTCTGTTCTACCAGAAACATCAACATATCGGTACAGATCTATGGGCAAAGGGGTTTCATTTATCACAGCTTGCATGCTGGTGACGCGGAAGTTGTTGTAGCTGTAGTCAAACCGAGCATTCACAAGGCCTTCTTCACTGAATCTGAAAATCTGGCGCCCAATAAGAGGTCCTGAAGGGATCAAAATAAAAATAATGAGAACAAAGCTAGGTGCTCAACACTGAACAATCAGAAAGTTCTAGTGTTCTTTTCTTTAGTATGGATGCTTTTACATTCAAAATAAAATATTAGAGATTGACCTCTGATATCTAATGCCTGGGCATCTCATCTCATAGATATATATATTCTCATAGTTGTGGTCACCAAATATGAAAAAATTTTAAATACTGTATATTATAGTTATAGAATAATTTAACTATAGGAACTTTAGAAGTAATAACCCATCCAGTAGTTGAGGTGATGAAACTGATATTATAAACATGTTTTTTTAAAAACAATTACAGACAAAAATACTTTCAGTTTATTTAACCTGTGCTACAAAGTCAGAGGGTCAGGTTTTGACCAATTCCAGCATTCAAGTAACTGGATTTGGGCATTTTATAAACCGAAAGGATGAAGTATAATCAAAAGTTGTGACTTTTAAAGACATGTTGCCATCAACTGAGGCTTATAGAGGTTATTATAGGGCTTGAGTTAGTTTCAGTGAGACTCATATCTTGCAGCTGCATCTTTGGGAAGATTTGGTGGTGAGTAGGGACTGGTACACAGTTAGACTAGGTACCTAGAACTCAACTTTCTTGAGAGCTGAGACACAGAAAGAGAAATGTACTGTATGTTTTTAAGGAATCAGCTTTCATGTCACTTATGTTTTTCATTTTCAATGGAAGATAATTTGATAATGCAAGTGAAATTTGGTTGAATTGAAGAATGTCTATAGGTTAATGCTTATATCTCAGACTGTGGCCAGCAAAAATTTCATAAGACTGATGTGGTTGTATACATCACCACCCTTTCACAACAAACCTGTTTGCCTGTATCTGATTGTGCAAATGAAGCCATCGTGCATCAGGTGTATTGTCTTAATCACTCCAGAAGACTCTTCATATGTTAATGTGACCTGGGTGGTATCATAGAGAATCTCGGACAGCCTTGCTTGCTTGGTGTACTTGTATAAAACTCTGCGCCCTGTCCCCAGCTGCAGGGTCTGTAGTAGTCGGCCATCTCGACTATAGTCTTGGATAAAAGAAGTGCTACTGTCTGGTGGGGAGTAGATGTTCCGGTAGTAGCCCACTGAAAGCATGGTTTGTAAACTGTGGCGCACCATACTAGGCATGGTGACTGAGAGCAGACAATCCGATTGGTCATACTCAAAGATATAACGCCGCTGGCTATGTAAGAGAAGCATCACAGACTGAAACGAGACAAAGGCACGACAGCATAATAGTACCATTGGAGTTCAGGAGATTAAAGAAAATACACATTCATCCATTCAACACAAATTTATGGAGCACTTACTGTGTGCCAGGCACTGTGGTGGACCCTAGTGGATGCAGTAGTGGGCAATAATGTGTCTATCTTAAACTTACAGTTTAATGGAAGAGAAAGACAACCAGACAATTATAATATAGTGTGAAATGTGTTATGACAGAGGAAGTACAGGGCGCTTACGGGAAGCGGAGGAAGAGCAGCTAACTCAGACTTAAGACGTCAAGAAAGGCGTCCTGGAGGCTGGGACATCTGAGTTGAGACATAAAGGGTGACTAGGGGTTGCCCAGATAAAGGCAGGGTGGTGGGTGGAACAGGATGGGGAGAGTATTCCTGACACAGGGCATAGCACTGTGAGGGTCAGGATAAGAAAGAGAACATGGCTTTTTCAGGGAATGACAGGAATTTTGTGTGGCCAGAGTATGGGTGTGTTGGAAGGGGTGGGTGAATGGCAAGAGCTGAGGCCAGGCAGGTAGGCTGGATCTAGATCACACTGGGCTTTCTAAGCCACGCTAAGGAGTTTGGACTTTAACCTGCTGGCAACAAGGAAAACGCTGAAAGCAAATCGAAGGACAGGGCAATCCAGTAGGTATTCCAGAAAGGTTACTATTGCTTCAATGTGGAGGTGGATTGGAGGGAGGTAAATGGGGGGCAGGGCATGCCACATATTAAGTATTAGTCACCAAAAAATACTTATTGACTTTATAGAGGTGTCTTTCTGAAAAGTTGTATATAAAATATTACTATTACAGTAGTCCCCTCCTTATCTGCAGTTTTGCTTTCTGAGTTACCCACAGTCAACTGCTGTCTGAAAATATTAAATGGAAAGTTCCAGAAATAAACAATTCATGAGTTTTAAATTGCACACTGTTCTGAGTAGTGTGATGAAATCTCACGCTGTCCTTCCCAGGATGTGGATCATCCCTTTGTTCAGTGTATCCACGCTGTATCTGCTACCCGCCCGATAGTACAGGAAATATCAGTATATATGGGGTTCCATACTATCCACAGTTTCAGGCATCCACTGGGGGCCTCGGAACGTATCCCCCGCAGGTAAGGGGGGACTACTGTATTGCTCTGCAATTCGTGTTTTAAACTATATTAGGGAAACATGCCATTAACAGTGAAGACTTCTCTGGTTATGCAAGCCCTCTCCCCCAAACTGATCTGTATTTCAGAAACAGTTATTTGTTGAGGTATAATGCTTTGCACGTTATGGGTGCTTCATTGATATTGGTTTATCTTATTTTAATTTTAAATATAGACATAAAAAGAACACTATTGTAGGGAGAACTCAAACCCTATTTCTAATTGAAAAGCATTTAAGCCTCATCTTTCAATAAAAATAAAAATTGTTCACCCCTGGGAATTCTGATATATCTCCCTAAGGGAGCTTTTACCCCTCCTTTCTTGAGAATTGGCTTATCAAGCAAAAAGATTTAGTTGAGCTTTATTTTCTGAAGTTTCTGTTATGAAAACAATAGGTATCTTTTCATTTTCTAAATATAAATTACATAGTTATGAATATGAATTACATAAGCATATATAATGTACTTTTAAAACTTCTAAGTATGAAATTATACTCTAATATTGAACATGCTTCTTGAAACTGCACGTCATCCCTGCTCGTCTGAGAATTGATATGGAATCGCATGTCAGTACTGTGAAGTCAAAGTCAGCACTTATTTGCTTGTTCGCTTATCCTTTCCTTCTTTTCCACCAAGTACTCTGCCCGGGGATACAGAGCTGTGTGGAAATCCTATCACCTCATCACCTGTGGACACCCTGTAGCTCCAGAAAATCTGCTGAACAGAAGGCTGGAGACTTGGAACTCCTGCGGGGGCACGAGGACACAAAGGGACCACTGAGTCCTTGACCACGGCAGAACTCAACAGAACCTGGGAGGAAATTGGTGGGAAATGCCTTTGCATCACCTCTATGCTGAAAGCCAGATTTCTCAGCTACTTTCCACTCTCTTCTGTCAATTTGCCATGAACAAATGACATCTGTCACCTGCGATGTGGGCCAGGGACAATCACCATATGGCTCGCACACATTATCTAGTACCAGCCTGCCTGGGCCAGGCCTTTTCCAGTCGCTGTACCAGCCTTGCCAAACATTTATAGCACATCGCTATTGTGTTCTCTCCCTGCTCTCATCCTCTGCGCTGCAGTAAACTACTGCCTGACCCTGTTCCTGGGTGGTGCTGATGCTGCGCTGTCTCAAAAGCTCCCTGGTCTGTTTTAAAGCTTCCTGCCAATGGCAAAAATGTGGATGATGTGATTAGAAATCTCATGAATGTAGCCGTTGCGTTGCCAGACTACCATTTAGTTCTCACTTGCCTGCTTTTTCACTTTGGGTGGGCATTATTATCAGCTCTTTCAAAAACAATACTTATGAGTCCATCCAGTGCCCATAGTGCAGCTATACGGTAAAAGGCCATTTCTTATTCGTTGAAACAATGGAGTGGGAGACTTTGTATTTTTTAAAAATTGATTGTGAGATCCGAAAAGACTGACATCATTGTAAAGAAGAAAACAAGAACAATCATGGCTGTATACTCATTTGAACACGAGTAGAAATGAGAAATGGCAGAAATTTGAAAAATTAAAGCATTTGAATGACCACCAGATGGCAGTCTGGGGCCACCTGGAAGCACAAGCCAAAGGCTGCATTCTCTCCCTCGAGGCAGCCTTTGAAAATTTCAGCCCCAAAGAGGCAATTTTGTGTAAATGTATCAGACTAAAGCATCTTATTAAATGATTATAAAATATATTTAAATGTATTTAAAAATGAAGTTCTTAAGAACAATTTTAGGAAACGGAAAGATGTAAATGTAAATTTACTGTAATACAAAATTTTAGCCCCACAAGTCTTCAAAATATAATTAACTCAGGGAAGGCTCATAAATCAAGATAGAGAATTAATGGCCGCACAGAGAAAACTTAAGAAACAATAATTGATTTTTTTAAATAGAGATGAGATCATTTAAGCCACCGCAGCTATTAGCCAAATAATTATTTTTCTCCTAATGGCTACAAATCATTGCGCATGAAAATGATACGAGTAGTTTTTACTTACTCTAGAGGAAGTCAAACAATTTTTACAAAATTTCTGCACATTAAAGTGAAATATCTGCTGTTTGATTTTTAATATATCATGGTATAGGGATGGCAAGCAAATTTACAGAGGCACTACCAGAAGTATTTTGAGGTATAAAAAGAGACTTATATTTTAAAGTTTGAGAACTCTTACTTCAAAATATACTACTAGAGCCAGCCTCTTTGTCTTGCTCTGCCCCAGACATAGTGAAAGAATGTTCCAGCGAAGGCCATGTTAAAGAGAGGACTTTAAAAGAGCACGGGGAGGCACAGAACCTCATCACCTCACTGGAAAAGTTACATGTTAACTGGATTTTGGTAAATTGAATATTCTTTACCTTTTCTTTCTAGAATCACAATTTCAAAGTTGCTTTAATTTCCTTCCTTTTTTCCTTCCTTCCGTTCTTTCCTGTTTTAATTTACCTTCAAGTAGCAGTAACTGCCAGCCTTTAAGTTCTTCGATTCATATAAATACTAGAATAAATACTAGAATGCACGATTTAAATGGAAAGGAATTAACTTTTATTGAATGACTAGATGTGCTGGGTGCTTTATATTGTTATTTCATTTAATCGCTGCTTCTATTCAGTGAATTAATTATTATCACTGGTAATAATAATGTTAATAAAATCAATCTCGTGATAGATGATTTTTGGAAAGTAAAGAACCATTCCATAATTATGTGTTTTGTAGGTTCTGAGTTTTGCATAATAGCATTGCTTAAGTCACGGGCTATCTTGTAATTAGAGAACAAATTAAATGTGAAATCAAGAAAGGGAGAAAAGTCAACTAAAAGGCACAAGCGATTTGGCTGTCTCACTGGTCAGTTAACTAGTCTTTGGAAGTCACTGGGGCTTTTCTCCATACATTGTTTTGTGACAATAAGGTCTTATTTCTGTCTACTGCAGACACTGACAGTCTCAGGGAGCTCTCTTTGTTGTGTTTTTTTTTTTAAAGAATTATTGCCAAGTAAGTTTCTGTAGCAAAACGGACGTATGTGAAGTTTGCTTCACATCATTCTTTGCTGAAATAACTGTGCTGAAATAATCAGTTAATCCAGAAAAGGGGAACAATAAAATTGCTTCATTGGTGTCAGAGAAGAGGCTAAATAACTATATGCAGGGCTGAAATTTAAGTTTCAACAGGCTCTTTTGTCATCGTATGGACAGCCTAAAGGGAAAGTTCTACGAGACATAGAAGCAACTGTCTACAGGCAGTTAGCTCAGTGGCCAGACTGTGGCGCTAATGAGGCTGGGGCTCTGAGTTCAAAACCGTACATACTTCTTTTTTTTTTGGCTGTGCCCGGCGGCTTGTGGGACCTTAGTTCCCCCGACCGGGGATTGAACCGGGCCCTGGCAGTGAAAGTGCTGAGTCCTAACCACTGGACCACCAGGGAATTTCCTCAAAACTGTACATACTCATAATGAGTGCCAGCTCCTTCACTAGTCACACGTAGACCTGTGGGAGGATCAGCACAAACCTATCCTCATTCCTGGAAAGACTAATCAGCCTACATTCTGCTAGAATCAGTGGCATCTTTTTTTCATATGATGGTCATCATTACATGCCTTGCCTCTGTGAACGTACACCAAATCTTTGGATTCAGTTAATTTTTTTTTTTTTTGCGGTACGCAGGCCTCTCACTGTTGTGGCCTCTCTTTGTGGACAGTAGTCATACGATTTTGCCAATCATCCTTGTTACTAAAATTCAAAAGATAAAAGATCTACTCTGTAAAATTCAGATGTTCCCAGTGTAGAGTACAGATTATAGAGATTTCATCGATTTCTTCAGCAGAAAAGGACAGGAGGTGGATACAGCAGAGAACTCCCTCCTTTACCCTGGCTCCCAAGTGGAGCTCTGCTTTATCTCCTAGGCATTCCCAACTTGGCAAATTCCCCAGCGACTGGCTCTGGGAAATAATACAATAGTTTTATAATAACATACAACCGCTGGCACACTTTTTTTAAAAAAAAACTTTCAGGGGTATATCAGAAAGGCTTAGCATCATTATAGTGAAATTTTGCGATGTGAGCTATGAATGCCCATGACTTTTCTAAGAACTTCTAGGGGTGACTTTGCACTGACTACCCTTGAATCCTCAAGGGAAGGCATCTTCCAATTTTCCCAGAAATTAATTCAGGACTGATAAGCTGAATGGATAGATTTGGGAAAAAAGAGACAGTATCTTAGGACATCAGAGATTGAGATGGTAGATAGAGATCAATTTCTCTTATTGTCTTCTGATACTGATCCGGCTAGAAATCATTTTGCTGTGGGGGGCTGATGTTTGACAAATGGATCCAGTGATGGGATTAAAATCCTTGCCCATTCCAAGCAGACAGAGGCCACGAGCTCCTATTACAGATGCTACTGGAGAGTCATTACATACAAAGGACTATTACCAACGAGGCCCCACTGCTACCATTTCCTCAGACCGATTACTTGGGAAAATTAGTCTTCAAATGTATACCGCTAAACTTTTACTGACTATCCTAACAAAAGTAGAAGTCCTTATCCTCTGCGTAAGAGGCTCTTTTCCGGAGCTGCGATACATTAACACGCAATTTTATAATTTTCTACCTATTTTACTTCAGTGTGAGCTTTCATAATAATAAAGATACATTTTCAGGAGCATGAACAAATATGCTCAAATGAGGAGAAATCGAAGCCATTATCCTGACTTCAGTTTGAAAGAGTACCTGGCAGAGCGTGGGGTTGGGGAAAGTTTTCAGCTGAAAAACAGCTTATCCTTACAGGTATGATTTGTTGTTGTTACTTCTATAGAGCAGAACAGCCAGAACACAGACTTTTCTCCTGCAGGTCCTCAGCAAGGCGGGTAGTTCAGTGCCGCTTTCAATATTCTCATTCGGGAACTCAGAACTAGTTTATTTCCCCTACATGCTTACCTTTTCTAAGTAGGTATAGCTCCAAATTTTCCCATCAGCCCAAGTTCTTGAAATGATTTTTCCACTCTGGTCATATTCCATTTTTTCATTCCACGTCCCTCGTTGAATAAACGTCACCAATCCTGAAGGTGAATATGTGATATTCACTTCATTATATCTGCTTATGGGAGACCACAGAACAGGTCGTCCAGTCTGGTCATAAAGAATTCGAAGGGTGAATTTCCGATGGTCGTCATAGATCTTTCCTGTGCGAGTCATATGATCAAAATCTATGGAGAGCAGGTTTCTGTTATGGGCCTACAAAAAAGAGATAGGAAATACATTTGAAGCACTGCCTTAGCTCCCCTCATCAAGTGCATTCACAATTGAAAAGCTTTTTCTGTTTCTCCAGCAATGGGGTGTCTCTTGCCTTTGAATCCACCGGCTTCTCCTCGGATGACACTTGTCTTTATTCTCCCAGCAGACTGTACAGACTTGGAAGGTTGGGGCTATGTCTTAACTACTGGTATGTGCTAGCTCCTCAACATACGGTTATTGATTGCTTTTGCCCAACTCAAGCCTCAAGTGTGCTGATACAATTTTCAGTGATTATGTAATCTTATTTTATGTGAGTCAGATGCCTACCAAGGAACGGGATTTCCTCCCCCTCTTTTACCAATGAAGTGGCTAAAACATAGAATGGTGAGTTATTTACATAATTAGAAATTAGAAAAAATGAATATAGAGCGCCCCCTCTAATTTATACAGAGAATCCCTTCTTAGGCTTCCTGTTCCTCTGGGCATGGAGCTTTATCACTTCACATCTATCACAGGGGAACACAGAGCAACTCAGATTGTCTCCTGAGATGGAAGCCCACTCAGCAATGTTTTACCAGAAGGTAAATGTGGCAGGTGTTGGTAGGCCCCCCAGTATTTGCGAGGGTGACACCACTCAGCGAGGTTAGAGCATGGAGTTCAATCTGGGTACCAAGTTTAGAAACAATTAGTAGCTCGGCTTGGTTCTGGTCTTAGGCTTCCTTGACTGCACGCCAGCATCCCCTCTGTGTACTTCACGGCCCCAAAGTTGTCCAGAGAAATCCTGCCTCTGAGGAAATTCAGCCTGGTCTACACAAGATAACCAAAGAACTAAATGGCTTAGTTAAAAAGTTTTTAAATTGGACAAAAGGCCACTTTTACTGGGTTTTCAAAGCAACTGGACAACTGACATGATCTGTTCTACTCTTCAGCTAGTAATGCCAATGTTTGGCACTCCCACCAGTAACTGCTATAGCAAGCTGATGACAACACAGAGCTGAAGAAGGCTCTGGAAGACAGGGGTTTTGAAGTAGGTGGGTGAGAGGCCAAGGGGAGGGCTTTAAAAATTTGTTTTATTTATTTTAGTTTAGCTCAGTTAAGTTTTCATTTCAGTGAGTCGTTTGTTTTGTTTTATTATAACTTTTTATGTGGAACTAGTCTGACTCACAAGAAGTTGCAAAAGTGGGGAATTCCCTGGCGGTCCAGTGGTTAGGACTCCAAGCTCTCATTGCCCAGGGCCCAGGGTTGATCCCTGGTCTGGGAACTAAAATCCCACAAGCCTCACAGTGCGGCCAATAAAATAAAATATGTAAATTGTTGGAGCTATTAAAAAAAAAAGAAGTTGCAAAAATGATACAGTAGCCATGTACTCTTCACCCAACCTTCAAGGAAAAGACTTCTTTTGGGTGAAGGGGGTCCAAGCATATCTGGAAGGAACCTTCTAGGTTCTTGGCTGAGACCCCCACACACTGCCACCCTCACCCTGTAATAAAAACAGGAGAAAAACAAACAAGTTTAATAACATGTATACCTCCTGTACACATGGGAGAGACCCAGGGGAACTGATTAACTCTCCAAAATGGCCCAAGTCACCACCTTATATACTATCTCCAACTAAAGACAAAAGATGTTGGGAGGAGGGAGCCAGTTATGGGAGGTGACCAGGCAAAGCACAGTAAACAAGGGTAAGGTTGTTATGCAGATTTAAGTCATTGCTCTCTCCATCAGCCTAAAATAATCTTTATACCAAAGAGGCATATTTTGGGGTGGCAAATTCTTCTCCCCTTCAAATAAAAAAGGAGAAACTTTGAGAAGTATAAACAACAGTGGCTCTCGGGAGTCAGGAGACTGAATTAGCTGCTTGCCTGTGCACCAGCCATCTCTTGTATTCGGGCCTTAGTTTTCTTATCTGTGAAAAGGGAGTGATATTTACCACTCTACACCACACACCTGTGTTAAGAATTAAATGAGATTACATATACGGGTACCTGGTGATGTGTAAAAATAATATTAGTAATTGTTGTTTTTAGATATCATTACTTTTTGCATTTTAGTTAGGCTTCTGAATGGGCCCATGTGTCAGATTCCAAGGACTGTAGCTTGGTGTATTGGATTTATATCTGTAGGAACTGTCAACACGATCCTGAACAGAATATTAAATATCTGTTTAATGAGGTAGGGGAAAAAAACCAACATTAGGATTTGACTACATTAATCATAGTCGGACTAAATGGATTCACTAGCTATTCAACTAAACTTCATGTTCATTTATAATTTTTGTGGTCAAGGATTTCTTTAAATATCTGAAAGCTATATACTGTGTCCCCAGAAAAACGCACATAAGTACATAAACATTTTAAACAAAATCTCAAGTGGGATCTGAAACTCAAACATGAAACCTTTAGGGGTCTTGAGTCCAATTTCAAAATCCTGGCTCAGAAAGAGGTTTTCAAAAATTTTTTGTTAAACTTTTTTTTTGCTATTTAAAAACTTGAGATATAACTGACATATACCATTATATTAGTTTCAGGTTCAATATGTGTATATATTGTGAAATAATTACCACAAAAATCTAGTTAACATCCATCACCATATGTAGTTACAACTTTTTTTTCTTGTGATGAAAACTTTTAAGATCTACTCTCTTAGCAACTGTCAAATATACAAAACAGTATTATTAGCTATAGTCGCCATGCTGTACATTGCATCCCCAGGACTTATTAATCTTTTAACTGGAGCTTTGCACCTTTTCACCCCCTTCATCCATCTCGCCCACCCTTCACTACCTGCCTCTGGCAGCCACCAATCTGTTCTCTGTATCTATGGCCTTTTTTTTTTTTTTTTGATTCCACATCTAAATGAGATCCAGAGTTTTTATCTTAGTGCCCTACATGACTGCAAAGCCAGCATTCTCATTTCAGACTCTGGTTTTCCTTTGCTCAGTAATTTTGTGCACTTTGCTTTTTAAAATAACCTCCTTAACTTCTACCCCCATCATAAAAGTGATATTTTTTCATTGCAGAAAAATTGGAAAATATAGAAATATACAAAGAAAATAATCACCTGTAATCCCATCCTTCAATGTGAATCATTGCTAGTACTTTGCAGCATTTCATGCCCACTTTTGTTTTGCATAATCTATGCCCATACACTTAAAGAATACAATTAGAATTATACTTAAAGTTTTGTGTCCTACTTTTTCAGCTAATGTTTTGTCTTGAGCATTCCTCATGTTATTAAATATTCTTAAAATGTGGATTTTAGTGGTTACATAATATCTTCTACATGGTAAGCATTTATTTTTCCTTTCTCCTATTGTTGGAAATTAGAGTTTTTGTTTTCCATTTTTCTTTTATCTTTCATGTTCTGTTGAACATTTTTGTAAATAAATATTTCCTTAATACAAAACCCTATAAGGGAAATTATGGGGTCAAATGATAACGTATTAAAGACTCCTGATGCAACTCGAGATATTACTTCATGGTGCACAAAGGTTTACAAATTTATGCTCTTATTAACTAGCAGTGGAAGAGTTCAACTCATTCCATCCTTACCACCATTGAGTATTGTCATTGTTAGTATGCTTTTCCCAATATGAGAGTGGGAAAATAGTATGTTACTGTGGTTTAAATTTGCATTTATTTGGTTACTAATGAGGTTGAACCCTTTTAAACGTCTATTCGCCACATGTACGTCTTCTATGAATTGTCTGCTATTTTCAACGTCTTTTGGTTTCAGTTTCTTCATCAGCCAGCTGGGGCTAATGATACTTGCCATTAATTTTGAGCTTCTGCAAGAAAAAAAAAAAAAAAGGACAGCAAATGTTCCACGCCATGAATTCCAGAAGACTAGTGATTAGATACTCCAATTATTTGGGAGGAAGTCTTGTCAGTTGCAGGGGTAGGTTTCATTCAGGGAATAGAGCCACAGATTGGGAAACATGACTCTTTAACCATCTGTAGCCAATGTGTGCAGTGCCGTGGTGCATAAATACACAGTAAACTGCTGTTATCACCTAAAAGGGGATAGAGAAGCGCGTATTTCCTGTCTTTTGATACACAGGGCTTGGAAACCTATACGAAACCAGGTGTTCTTTCTTCTACTACCTTTCCTGTGGTTTTATAGCCACATATGTCTAACTGTAATACTGTTCATTTACAATAGCTGTAAAATATCCATGTACTCCCAGAGACGGTTGTAACTGTTACAATTTATGTTATAATGATAGTTAAAGAGCCAAAGTAACAAGTGATTTCCAGTTCAACTAAATTTGTGGTTTTATTTGTCTGATAGATTAAGTTTACTACTCAAGAACACATTTCTTAATAAAGTCATTACAGCTACACAAGCAGGGACCACTGTTAAAAATCCACTACAGGCACTTCCCTGGTGGTGCAGTGGTTAAGAATCCGCCTGCCAATGCAGGGGACACGGGTTCGAGCCCTGGTCCGGGAAGATCCCACATGCCACGGAGCAACTAAGCCCGTGCGCCACAACTACTGAGCCTGCGCTCTAGAGCCCGCGAGCCACAACTACTGAAGCCTGCGCGCCTAGAGCCCGTGCTCTGCAACAAGAGAAGCCACCGCAATGAGAAGCCCGCACACCACAACCAAGAGTAGCCCCCGCTGGCCGCAACTAGAGAAAGCCCGGGCGCAGCAACGAAGACCCAACACAGCCAAAAATAAATAACTAAATAAATAAAATTAAAAAAAAAAATCCACTACAAAGCGAGCAGAAGAAAACTCTGCCTAATGTTCTTTCCCTGCCTGCCAAGACTTCTGCAACCATGCTTCTGTTTCTGGATAATGCACTCGGATATTCAGATGTTGCTGAAACGCTAGTTTTAAAGTCAGGTTTGGAAGATAATGTAAAATTCGGCTAAGAGCTGAAAGGGGATGAAGGAATTGAAGATGCCACAGCCCCCCACCCTGCGAGTCTCCTATGGAACCCACATGTGAGAAGGCTGAGAGAAAGAATGCTAGGCTGACCGCCTTTGACTGCTGGGGTCATGAGCAAGGGTGGGAAAGCAACACGTTCATACAAACTCTTGTTTGCCTGAAAGACAACAATAGCCCTTGACCTAAGTGTGGGTCATCAATCCTTATTTTGGCTCTTCCTCCAAACAATCTATACCAATCTTTGCCCTGGAAAAGAGAGGGGCAAAGAAAAGGTTGACATTTGAGAATAGCCCCAAGTTAAAAAGAGTCTCTTTGGACATTGAGCAAGACACTTGAGTTTGGCAATTGATGAGTTGTATGTTGGGGTAAGAAAGTTGGACTTGGTAATTTTTTTAATAAGGAAAGTATTTATGCTTTACTTTATTCTTCGGTTTTCTTTAGGCTTTTTTCTAGCTTTGCTGAAGAGAAGTAAGGAGAAGGGCTTGCTTTTTTGTTCACACTTCGACCAGAAAGGGAAGAGGAAAGAGCATGCACTGGGGAGCCATGGGTTGTGTTGCCAGCAGAAATCAAAGTGCCTGCGAAGGGTGCGTACAGGCAGAAGCTCCAAAGAAAAGTGTCCTCTGCCTCCCCTCAGATCCTTTCCTTGCTCTTTCCTAGGAGTTTGAGTTTTAATTGCTTAAGAGAAAGTCCTTTCAACCCCTTGCAATTTGAGACTCATTCAATTAGTAGGATAAAAATATATTAGGTTGATAATATATAAAGATATATTAGGTTGATATATAGATATATAAGATATATAGACATATAAATATCCATAGGCAACTGCTGATATTTGAGTGTTTTGGGCCTACCAAAAGGGCAGTTTCCTATGGTTCAACCCAATACACACACACACACGTGCTGAACTCTAAGCTCCAATCATGGCAGTTGATTTTCTTCAGAATAAAGGAGGAGAAGGCTGAATTTTCAAGGATGTTGTCTAGCATTTCAACTCACAAGGCAACTGAGGTACGTGTTTGATTTTTGCTGAAGAAGTTGAAAGGTGAATAAGTGAGATGGGCCAAATAACCACATTACAGTTTGGGAGATGCACTGCATTTAATTTCCATGAAGCTGTGGGAATGGACAGAGTCACAGCTGCTTTTAAATTGGTACACGCTACTCTATTCTCACTGGTTTTAAGGTAATTAGTACGTGACTTTTAGAAATCGATCAATACAATTCTACAGATTTTATTTTTTATTGCTATTGCTACGCTGACAATGCAAACCGACTCAGGCTTGCTTCTGTTTCACAGAGTTGCCTACAGATGAACAGGGCATGTATGCAGGGTTAACATCAGCCTGCACGGCTCCACTGGGAATTTCTTTATACCTGTTTTTCTTCTTTTTTCCTCCCAAGGCACTCTCTTTACCTCGCCAGACCACAGAATCTTAGTGCCAGAAGGAATCTTACGACATGGGCTATTGACCTGGACTGCCTGGGTTCAAATCCTGTGTCACCATTTACTAGCTGTGTGCCCTCTGTGTGCCTTGGTTTCTTTATCTGTGAGAATGTTAATAAGAAAACACACCTGATAAGGTGTTATGAGTAATAAATGAGTTAATATATGGCCATACACAGATAATATTTCAATGAATGTTAGTTGCTATAATTATGATTAATGGTAATACTACTACTAGTCATAATCATAGAGATTGTATAGCTCATATCCCTCATTTTATAGATGGGAAAAGTGGTGTAAAGTTATGGGCATACCAGTTCTTCTTCAAAACCTTACTCATTCCTCTCACTTGATTTCTGCCATACCATTTAACTTGGACACTTTGTGCACTAAAATAATTTGCTCTTGTTTAATTACTTTCCCGTTGGCGAATTCATCTGGGTAACCGTACAACAGGCATTTAAAAATTTTAATACCAAATCATTAATGCTTATATACAAGTGAAATAGTGTGTGAAATAATACTTTCTGTCTAGCTATCTTTGTGGAGTTGACCCAAGATTAACAAATATAGTAATTTGTTAAATTTACAAATCACAGTAAATTTCTGTGATTTGAAGGCCCCAAGAATCCCCTGACCCCAAAAACCAACACTGCCCAGTGGCCTCGATGCCTTAAATCTCCTGTCTCCAGACGACTCCTTAGGGGTGAATACACTGCTACTTGGGACTGACACCCACAGATATATTTAAAAAATAGATGAATCTATCTGCAAGCAGGCTCCTTATCTAAATTTTCACAAAATGAAACCCTCCAGCAAACCTAGGGAGAACGAAGTTAAAAGTGTGAAGCAAACACATTTTCTGAGAAAGGAAGGAGACGCTGGAACCCTCTTGGCTGTCTCCCACATTCCCCATCATTTGTCAGCCTGGGACCTTGTGTTTCACCTGGGCTTGTTCCCCCTTTCAAAGCTCAGCTGGCATATGAACAGTCACATGTTGCATTTCAAAACAAATCTACCCTGTTCTCAGTTATCTTTGAATGGCGAGAAAAACAATCAATCGTGAGGGTTTTTAGATTAGTCTTGGCTTCATTTTGCTTGTAAAACATAATCATCTTACTTGATTTGATGACTTTGGTTTGAAGTGCTAAGCTTCTTGGTTTTTGTTTTTTTTTTAATAAAGGAGGCTGCAGTTCTGGAGTTTTGCTGTAACCTCACATCTCAGTCTGCGAAATCTTGTAAAGAGCTCTGAGGTCCAATGCTGGGATAAGTCACATTTAATAGCATTATTATCCACGGACACAGCAAGGTGCAATCTGGATGTAGTTCCTAAACCAGTGTGCTTTTGGTGAACGTCTGATTTCTCTATTGTCCAGGGAAATGTATTTATGGGGACAGACTGATGCAGCAGATGAGAAGGTACATAGACTGGATGGGAAAGTACTTTGTAAGGAAAATGATTCAAATACAACTCAGGTTGGGGGGGGAAATGGCTTTTTAAAATAAATGAAATTTCAGGATGTTAATGTGATTTATTTCACTTAATGGAGCTGGTGCCGGATGGCCCAGAGGTAACAAATCCCTCCCCTGCTCAGGCTAAGCAGGATATCATGTTTCCCAGCAGTTTGTTTCCTCACCTTGAAGAGGACCCCCAGTGTATATGGAAAAAGAAAATCACCGATGGTTGGAGAAAAGCAACTCTTGTTGCTTTATCTTCAAGAGAGGTCTATCATTTTCTGATTTTTTTTTTTCTTTCCACCTAGAAGGTCTGGGGTGGATGTGATAGGTAGCTTTGGGGAACATTTGATGTCCATCATCTTACCAAGGAAGCCTTTAAACGAACCTGTCATTCTGTGCCCGAACAATTAGTGTTTTATGACCTGCTGCCCAAGCACATTTGCAAATTACAAGCACACCTCTGTGTGGTTTTTCAAAGAGGAGCCCTATTTCCCCCAGGGCAGCAGGGGTTTCTATGTTGTGTGACTATCTGAACCTGTTATTCTGTCTGAAGAGCTCTGGAACAGCAGCTCCTCCAGGAGAAACAGAAGATTCAGTGCAAGGTCTCCAGGTACTTGGGGGCACCAGAGAGCCTTAATCTTTACATAGATGTTTACGAATGGGTCACCGCATATTTGGCCCAGAGAGAGAGAAAGTTACATCTCATGTGTCATCAGCTTGCCCCTTGAAAGCTACCATAAGTGAAGGGGGCACCATCTATGAAATAATAAAGTCAGTAAGGAAAAAGAATTTGCCTGGTTAAAACTGGATCTACACCTGCCTTTGGGGAGCGTATTCATTCCATTAAATTGGATATGCCTAATCTGGGGAAACTGAGGCAGTAATATAAGCCAAAGTGCCTAAGGATAGGGACAGCAGGTAAGGATTACCCAGTTAAACAGCCTCCTTCCTCTTGCCGCCTCCACACTTTGCCTGCCCGGAGGCCAGCCAGTTGTCCCGCACCATCCACACTTGCCAGTACATTAGAGTCGATTATTTGTCTCTTTTTGTCAGCACTGAAATGAGGAGTCAGGCCCTGCCAAGGTGGCTCCACTGAGCGGGGCAGTGATTTATAGATTAATTATTTTAAGGAACAAGGCAGCACAGCATGATGTAGTGGAAAGAGTGCTGCGCTAGGCGAAGCCCTGCATTTTAGTGCTGGCTCGGATCCTTAATAGCTGTTTGACTTTGGGCAAATCACTTAACCTCTCTGGGCCTTAGTCTCTTTATCTGTAAATTGGGAGTAACAATAATTGATGGTTGTTGGACTTCCCTGGTGGCACAGTGGTTAAGAATCTGCCTGCCAAGGCAGGGAACACGGGCTCGAGCCCTGGTCCAGGAAGATCCCACATGTCGCAGAGCAACTAAGCCTGTGCACCACAACTACTGAGTCTGTGCTCTAGAGCCCGTGAGCCACAACTATTGAGCCTGCGTGCCACAACTACTGAAGCCCGTGCTCTGCAACAAGAGAAGCCACCGCAACGAGAAGCCCACGCACCGCAACGAAGAGTAGCCCCCGCTTGCTGCAACTAGAGAAAGCCTGCACGCAGCAACGGAGACCCAATGCAGCCAAAAATAAATATAAATAAATAAATAAATAAATTTATTTAAAAAATTGATGGTTGTGGTGATCAAATAAAACCCTGACTATGAAAGCATTTTATTGATTGTAAGGCACTAAACATATGTAAAGGATTGTTATTGTTGTTAGATTGCTAGGGACATGTACAGTAACACCACCTAGCCATTCTTCAGTCCCAGGACCTCAGGAAGAACCCTAGAAGTCATAGAGGAGAGGGCCCTGAATTTGTTGCCCTTATAAGCCATTCCACAAATCTGCTCAACTCTACCACGGGATGGGAAACGGGTCAATTATCAGTGGTACTAACTAAATAACACTTCACTCTACTCAACACGAAAGAGCCCCCGTATGTTTTATGACCATTAGCTTCTCAGTATTAAGAACAATTTGGGATATGAGGTGCAAATTACAATTTACAGTCTCTCTCCATTATCCGTGCATATGGAAGGGAGAAAACAGGGTAGGTGATCGTAGAAAGTGGAAAATACTAAAGTCACATAGTATAGAATGAGTTCTCCTAAAGAATATAAAATCCCAAAGTCACATAGTGTATGATATGATTCACAATGTTTTATTCAGACTATAAGCTGGGGAGGCACTATGAAACCATTTATTTGATATAATTGTTCTGGGGTGAATCCATGAGGTTGGTGAGCCATATGTAGATAATTCTGACATTTCTCTAGTATGACATTTCATTTCACAGGTGAAGAAAATAAAGGCGTTCCTTAAGCCAGTTGTAAGACTTCCCCATCGAGGGTTCTACCCAGGAGATCTCATTTCTAGAAGAACTCTGATAGAAACCCTCACTGCTCTCACACAGACAGGTTTGACTATTTGGACTGGTTTCACCTCCCAATTCAGTGGCATACCTAGTAAATAGTCTGGCCAATGGAATCAAAACCTACAAATTGACTTGTGCATGTAGACAACCTTAGTAGCTGTTACAAAAAACAAGCATGGAAGTCTGTGTCTTTGTGTTACCAACAGAAGTGACTGGAAAGTGAGTGCTAGTGTAGATCATTTAGTCCGTATCAAGCCATGGGACTGACTTGACGGCTTGTCACTGGAATTGGGTGGTTGTTTGGCATTGCGTTGCCACAGCCTAGAGGTTACCACATTTTTACTGTGAGTGAAATTTTACTGTGAGTGAAGAAAATGCAAGTGTTCCAGGTATCCCAGGCACGACACAGGTGCTCAAAGCAGGCCTCAATAATGAGTGATCTTCTCCCTCAGGCTGGCAGTTGCTCTCGGGCTGATATTGAATGTTACTATACTTGGAAAGTTGGTCATGTCATCCTAACATTGGTTCATGTTCAAGAAGGGACAGGTAGACAGAGCGCTGTGGTGTCTGTAGGCTTTGTGTGCTGCAGAAAGGCAATTTTGATTGAATGATCCCTGGTTAACTGTGGTGAACAGTGCTTGGTAAGAACTTGAAAACCCCCAAATCTTTCATTTCCCCGGGCAGCTGTCTCTGAGCACCATTAGCCCAATGTGAGTACTAGTCCTTGACCCCTTTGGCCCTTAATATGTATATTCATGACAATGATATCATTCACTGTTTTCGCCCTTTATCTTGCTTTTGTCCAGATGTTGCCTGATGTCTCACATCCTTCTGTGTGTGCCTGCCTGGCCTTTCCAAATGAAGTATCAACTACCGCAAAGCAGGGGTCTGGGACAGCTCAGTGGACCTGCTGACCATCTGCAGGCCTTGTGAGGGATTCTGGAGGGCCTCCCGACTAAACACATTTCTCGATCCAGATGTTCTTGGGGCCTGAAATTGCTATTGTCAGAGCACTTTAGCTGGCTAATGACAAAGAAAGCTCCTATTAGGAGGGGGAAGGGTAAGCTGTGACAAAGTGAGAGAGTGGCATGGACATATATACACTACCAAAAGTAAAATAGATAGCTAATGGGAAGCAGCCGCATAGCACAGGGAGATCAGCTCAGTGCTTTGTGACCACCTGGAGGGGTGGGATAGGGAAGGTGGGAGGGAGACTCAAGAGGGAGGGGATATGGGGATATATGTATACATATAGCTGATTCACTGTGTTATAAAGCAGAAACTAACACACCATAGTAAAGCAATTATACTCCAATAAAGATGTTTAAAAAATAAATAAATAAATAAAAAGAAAGCTCCTATTAGAATGTTCATTTCAGGGTACTGAACCATTATCAGCCTTTAGCACCCTCTCTTGAATTAGTATATCATATAAGCTAGTCAGTCAGCTAGAAAAGCTTTGGAGAAATGGGACTTCCAAAGAGGGAGGCTCTGCCGTTTTCAAAACTAAAACACCAATTCTATAGCTTCTATCAGGTCGAGCCTTACCCTCAGCCTTCTTTCAAAAGCGGAAATGTTGCCTTTGTTCTGCTCCTTCCGCTGCCGCCACTCGATGAGGTTGGCGTTGTGCTCTCCGGGCAGTGAGATGTTGCATTTGCCCAGGGTGGGGTTGACCGCCCCGGACAGGATGTGGGGCTCTGAGCTGAGGCTGATCTCCATCCCGCTGGCAAAAGTGACACGTAGGGAGCCGTCTGGACTCACCCGATAGGTACTCTGGGTATTTTCTGCAGACAGAGGAGCAAAGGAGGAAGAGGGGGAAGAAAGGGAAGCACAGAAGCAGAGGAGAGACAAGTTTAGCTTTAGGAGGTAAGGTTGGGAAAGGATGAGCAGGGGGGGTGCCGTGGACCTAACTGCCCTCTGGGCTAGACAACCACTCTGACGGGCCAACACACTCTGTCCATTTGGGTCTCGTTATTTTCACAGCTGGGCTGTCTTGTTTCTTGGATAAAAGACTCCTGTGTAATACTGCAGGCTGTTTTTGTTTTGAGAAACTTTCTCACTTTTAAAGAATTCCCTCACAAACTCCCTTTCTGACTTGGTGGACTGGCCTCCTCCATTTGATATGCTGGGAGCTAGAATGGGCAGGGTATGAAGTTTAACTCAGTATCATCACTGCGGGGGGACACCAGCACGGTTGCCGGACTCCACAAAATGATACGCTGACAAAGGTCGCCACCGATCCTTTTACAGTGGCTCAGCCTAACAATAGAAGGAGTCCTTAATGACTGGGCAGAGAGAAAACAATTTCTCTGTGTCCACCTCCCTCAGCTTCCAAGATATTCTTTCCAAATCCACCTCCCTCCCTCCCTTCCTCCCTTCCTTCCTGTTTACTCCTCTATTTCTCCCCCTCTCTCTCCTCACTTCCCTCCTTTCTTCCTTCCCTCTCTCCCTTCCTTCTTTTTCCTTCCATTCCTTTACTTTCCTCTCTTTGAACAGAATGAGCTTTTAATTCTCTCATTTCCCTTATATTCCTGCTTGGTGTGTATCCTCATTCATCCTTTTTATTCACCCATGTCATCATTGCTCTAGAATGCTAATCTCAGATGGGACACAGACTTCATTTCTTTAGTATAACCCAACTGGAGCTTAAAGAGCCTTACAAACAGCTGCGTGTTGGGAAATGACTTGATGGAAGAGTAGATTTGGCAGGGATTTAACCTCATAACTCCCACTGGGATGTGGCCCAATGTTGCTATAGGAACTTTGTGAAAGGTGTGACTTTGTCTGGGCTTCAGCCTCCATAGCTGGAATATTGGGAGAAGAAGTCATCTTCTCAGTCAAAAGTGAATTCTAGTCATTGACGGTGTGCAGAGGTTTGATGGTAGAAGTAAGAGAGATGCTGTTAGAGTCTGGCGAAGTTGGAAATATTCTTACCTTGTTTTAAAATATATATGGTACTAGTTGCTGTCAAATTGGTTGACATGAGGACGTTTTCGCGGTTGGAAGTATCTAGCTCCACTTTTGTCAGCTTCTCCAGGTCACTGTGGAAGCTGCTGACCTCTCCAGTGGGAAACGTTGCATTGGTCAGATGCCCCTCGGGGTCATACCTGAGGAATGTAACCAATCCCAATGTTGAAGTCTCTTGGCAGTGATAACAAGCTTTTGCAAAATAAAAATCACTTGGCAGCTAATACAGTTTAACTTTGAGTGATAACAAGTATTATTAACCTTGTTCAATAAGAAGAAAAAGGTCAGAGAGATGATTAATCAAACGAAGGTATTTTTTGCTGCTTCTGAATTCTTGATGACTTCCTTGAGCTGTGCTGTTTTACAGAAAAAATATATCTGGTAATGAATCACTAGGGTGGAAAACTGATTTATGAGTCATGTCCTGCTGTGTGCAATGTTGCAGGGAGCCCTCCGTTTGCAATTTGGGTCGATCCCATCAGATGTGATGGGTCACAAGGACCAGCAGAGGGTGCTGTTGACAAAGAAAAAGGAGGCATGACTGTCCGCCGCCCCGCCCCGCCCCGCCCCCACCAGCCTGAGAAGGCTAATAAACTGATTCTGCACTGTGATAGGAAAATTATGTTTGCTGATCTTTAAGTTGCCAAATTTGAAATGAATGAATCATTCTTCCAACAAAATGACCAAGCACCGAAGACAATGGAAACATGTTCATTAAAACATTCTGGAGCCCCCTGATCTCAGTGCCACTTAATTTTTTAATCTTTTTATAATATAGTACATAATGTGTTGTAATTTGCCTATATGAGTAAGAGACGAAAACAAATAATTACCTGGGATAATAGGCAATAACCTATATCTAGAAATATAGTCTTGTGAGTTGACTTTTTTTAAAAAATCAGAATTGGCAATCTCACTGTCCTCCAAGTGGAAACTGCCTCCCTGAAGGCTTTTGGTGTGGAGCTGTTCTTTTATTGCCAATAGAACCATGAAAAATAAACCCTTCATTAAAAGTAAGGACATGCACTTGGAAACCCATTACTGCTTTCAAGTTGCAAATTACAAAATAGTTAAGTACTTTTTTTGTTTTTAAAATGTTAAACAATTATATTCTTTTTACCCAAAGTGAGCAGGATACAGCCTGGACACAGTGGTAGAGTCTGGCTCTACTGCCTTCTCCCACCAAAATTATGCAAAATGGCCTAGTGATTCAGTGTTAATCCACTACGCTTTAAAGAACTCAGCCTGGATAGCTGCTGAAATTTTAAAACTTAGACCAGCCTTTGGTAGGCTTGGGAAAAGGGGCTAGACATTATTTTATAGGACAAAACTGAACTTGAGGCTATACACAATGCCATCTCAAGTTCAGTTCTGTTTGTACATGAGTGTGTGCACTGCACACACATGCTATCAGTTAAAAGAGTCAGGCACGCAAATAAAAATAATCAAATAGGTCATTTGACATCATAGATATGGCAAGCCCTAGTTGTTTAATTGGATGCATGCTTTGCTTAAATGGATTTCAGTCAAAAAGGTTATTGGCATGTTGCAGCTATGCTGCTAAGGCCTCATTATCGAGGAAAGGCTGAAGGGTGCTGTTTGCGCCTGGGGTTAATGGCAAAATCCTCCCCCCTGCTCAGCCCGTTTGCCCGTGGCCTGCTCGGGGCTCTGTGGCTGCAAGAAGAAGACCCCTGATGAGAAAGGGGCATGGAAGGGCCTGAACACCTAACACAGCTCCGACTTTGTCTGCCTGGTCTTCCTTCCAGGAGAGGAAAACGATATCCAGTTTTGATTCTTGCAAGGTACCAACCTGCTTTTCCCTGTAGGGAGGAGTTTCCAGGCAGCAGACAGAAGGGAGCTGCTGCAGGCCCCCCTCACTATGGAGACTGTGGTCCCACAGCCTGGACTACTCAGGCAGTTCCTCTCTGTTTCACATCCATCACCAGCAACTCTGCCTCATTGGTTTCCCTTTCCTGATTTCTGAAGGGTTTCCTCAGCACTTGGCAAGGTCACTCTTCATTATTCCTCCAGGAGATCTGACCTAAGATGCTACGCATGCAGGTTTCCAACGGGCTTTCCAGCTCAGGGCAGCTTCTTTCTTTCCCAGTCACATAGCCCCTTGTTTGAAAGCAAGATTTCATTGAAAGGTGATGGCAGTGGTCGTGCCCACTTCTCAGGGCAAGATGACAAGATCAGATGCTAACTGAGCCATCCATGAGCAGAGGTCAAAAATCTGAATGAACCTCAGCAGTGGCCTGTGGTGTAATTCCCTGGATAGATGTAGCTGGGAGGCTGCTGCCTGGCTCCTCGTCTGCTGAGAGAGGGAATGCAGTGGGGATAAGATAGAATTTCCCACAGTCCTGCCCAGGCACTAGAGAGCTAGAAAGTTGTATTGTCTGATTTCCTTTCTGTGGCTGGATAAGCCTCCTTATCTGAAAGTGTACATTTGACTTTATCATAAACAAAGCACTCTACCTTGAGGGTGTTATGCTAAGTGAAATAAATCGGACAGAGTAAGACAAATACTGTATGATCTCACTTATGTGTGGAATCTGAAAAAAAACAAAACCAAAAACCCGAACACAAAAAACTCATAGAAAGAGAGATCAGATTTGTGGTTACCAGAGGCGGGGGGTGGGTGGAGGAATGGGACAGAGGTGGTCAGAAGGTCGAAACTTCCAGTCATAAGTTACATAAGTACTGGGGACGCAATGTACAACACGACAATAGTTAACTGCGGTGTGGTATGTATGAAAATTCCTAAGAAAGTAAATCCTAAAAGTTCTCATCAGAAGGAAAAAATATTTTTCTTCTTTTTTTTTTGTATCTATATGAGATGACGGACATTCACTAAACTTACTGTCATCATCATTTTGCAATATATATAAATGAAGTCATTATGCTGCATGCCTTAAACTTATATAGTGCTGTATGTCGATTATATCTCAGTAAAACTGAAGGGAAAAAACCCAAAAAAACAAAGCACCCTACCCCCCCAGTACACTCACCCGCCCCAATTCTGCTAGTCACAGCCAAAGCAATGGCATTTGGTGGTGTCTGCAGTGTGGTGCCTCTCCTGGGCTCATTCAAAACCTACAGGCCCAAGTCTCTTCTGTGGGGTCATGTTCAAAGGAAGAGCAGATCCCACAACTTTGGAAAGATTGCTCCAAACTGGATAAGAAATAAAGGAAGCCTTTGATTTCTTATGGCTTGCTTGAGGTTTCTTTTTGTTGTTGTTGTTGTTGTTTCCCCTCCATCACAGGGGACTGCATGTTTCCAGAGTGAATGTCAAAGAAACAAGTTTAATCAAAATCTCTTACGCTGTTCTGTGGGCTTCCCTCTGGTGCCTGCATCCTTTGGTGCAGAGAACACAAGCCAATATGCTGCAACTGATCCCTTCAGGCCGTAACAGGGTTGTAACTTCCACCGCCCTGCCCCCACTCCCCCTCCCTACCCTGGGCTGCAAATTCTGGTCGGTGAATTGTGTGATCAGGCATTGACTGTTGCCTTCATGGTCATCAGGAGTGAGCTTGGGAAGAGGAGCTTTGCCATCACCTTGTCCCTTCCCGTCCCTGATTTTACAGAGTTCCACTGTGTGCGTGCGCACACACGTGTCCCCGTGGATCAAAGGAAACATTTGTAAAGGAAATTCAGAATTCATTCTTGTCCTTGAGGAACATATAGTTTATATTAGGGGAGATGATATTTACACATTATTAAAAATATATTTGGTCTGATATTTTCTCGTAAGGGATAGCCTGCCCTTTCCCTTGAGGACAATTTAAGCCAGAGCTAAACCGGGCAGGGTAAAAACTAGTAGCTCTTCCATCTTTGCTCTTCTTAAGAAAATATTGAAGATTATAGAAGAAAAATTCATTACTTATTTTTTTTAAAGGAAATAGACCCTCTTTACCCTCTCATGCCGGAAACCTGACCAACCTAATAAGCGTTCTTTAGGAAATACTGGATTGCCCTTTCTTCACCAATAACTTCATGTGGCCCCCTATGATTCAGCCCATGTCCATAATGCCCTTCTATCTTCACTTGTCCTTCACTCAATAAATATCAGTCTTGCGCTAGGTACTGGGGATACTGTGGTGAATGAACTTCAAAGTCTAGTAGCGTAGATAAGATACGCACACAAACCACTCTGGTGCCAGAACATTGCCATATACTTCTGTAAACAAGGAGCTGCAGAAGCTCAGAAGAGGCAGAAGTTACTTCCAGGCAGGCTGAGCAGAAGAGAAGGAGGTGGTACTTGAATCCTGGAAGGTAGCTGGAGATCAGTCCCTTGATAGGTAGAGACTGGGGACGGGAGGAAGGCACTCCAAAGGCAGGCACACCGGTGGCTGGGATGACCATCGAGGGAAGCATGGTGCTGGAGCACACAGGTCCTCTCGGAGGGGAGTGGGAGATGAGGCCGGAGAGGCACGTTGGAAGCAGAGCACGGGGAAACTGGGGTGTCAGGCTCTGGAGGAAAGCATGCAGTCAGTAGACAATGGAGAGGCGTAGGAAGCTCTTCAGGGGGAGAACGGTATGATTCAAGCAGTTCTTTGGTGGCAGTGAATCTCGGAAGGGAAGCTATGGAGCAGGGAAACCTGTTGGGAGGCTAACGCCTCAGCTTGTGTAAGAGAAGAGGGTGGCCTCTTGCCTTTATGAAATGCGTTGTGATCGCCTATCCTTGGGACCAGTCTTCCTTCCTAGGTTGTAAACTCTCGCATCTTTAGAGAGAGGACAGTGTCTCATCACCTCTGTATTTTCGGTGTGTGGCACAGAGCAGACTCTCACTGCATATACTTGTTGAATGAGAGAAACAGGATCTGCCAGTGGAAATGGGAAGGAAGGGGTGGGTATGAGAGTCAGCGTGGTGAGAGGATAGACAGAGCCATCCCAGGTGGTGTGGAGGCTTAGCTTACACGGACGTCCTGTGAGGTGCAGCTCATTTCCCAGCCAGGCTCTGAAAGCTCGTTCGGCCAGCAGCCTCTCTTCCTTCTGTTCAGTCCCTTTCTCTTTGGTAGTTCTCTCTCCCCAGCATGAGCCACGACAGTTCTCTCTGCCCATTCCTGAGCCTTTTACCAAGGGCATAAAGCACAGGGGGAAGGAACTGAGCAAAGGTGTCCAGTCTGTCTCTGGAGTACTGAAGGAACTGTTGGCAATTCTACGTTCTTCTTGCTTAAATGAAATCCCTCACCTGCCCAGAGGCAGGGGCCTGGACCATGTGGTGCCTTAGCTCTCTCCCTACTCTGAGATTCTCAAAAGCACTGGAAACACTTCGATGTGTTTGGACTGACTATTCACTTACATAACCAGTTCCGCAAGGGAATCACATCCTCTGCTTAGGCAAATATCTCACCCGGAGACGTGGCTTGTGTACCTTGCCCCGCCTCCCCGCTCCCCGCCCCCGTTCCGCTAATCTTATCAGGGAGGAGAGAGAACCTCCCATTAGCCATCTTCCATAAGACTGAGCATTTGTAAAACAGCCTAGAAGGCACCCAGAGCTATCGTGAGGGCATTTCCAAGTTGTCAGTAAATGGCGTTTTCTTGGGGGGGGGTGGGGGGGGGAATGTGCAAACCAAGTCCCGGGATAGAGAGAACACAGAAAACCAGGGATCAAGAGATCGTGCTCCCACAAAGGTCAAGGGCCTGAGGAACTGTCAGCTCGGCCTGCACTGGCAGCAGTGACAAAACTGACACTTTGGCCTCAGTCTGGGACCTTTTCAGTTCAGCGTAGCAGAAGCCTTTACCGGGGAAATGCTTGCGAAACAAGCAAGGGTGTCCTGGCTATCCTTGCAGCCTCTGCTGGGGCAGGGTCATCGCAATTAGGAGCCCGCCAGCCCCTCGGGCCAGAACCCCTGCCTCGTTCCTAGTTCTGCTTTGACAGCCATTTCTCTGTGGTCAGCTTTTCCCCTGACACTCAGGACACTTAGGCGCAGTCACATCAAGTACTAATACTTGGGGTGTGCAACTTTGATCCTGGTCCGAGTCAAACGGAATTATGGAAAGCAATGAACTATTTAAACAACATCACACTACACAAGACAAGCCCACATACTACCACGGCACCAGATGCATTTTAAAATCCCATTTGGACTGTCCACACTGTTCAGGGTCATCTGTGTCATTTCTCCCTGCGTTGTCGCTGATAACCGAAAGTTGAACGGATTACTGGCTTAGCTACCTCTATGCAGCAGTCTTCCATCCTTCCAACAATTTTGCTTCTGTTTCTCTTTTTCTGTTTCTCATCTCAGAACAGAAATCTGATGTCCACCTTAGCAAAGGATTTGTCACCTTTTGGCCAAAGAAGGCAGCCTCTCTCTCACCTCTGAGCAACGCTCAAGTTCTTTTAGGAGGGCCTGGTAACAGTGGTCCAAGGCCGCCTTCTACTGACCTCAGCATGGCTGTAACCCTGACTGGAAGAGTAGGTCCGATTCGGTGCTCCCTGGCTTCAGAAGGAGAAGGAAAACCTCGAAGGAGTGCTCAGAACCGGCTAAAGCGTTGGAGGATAAAAGTGAAAGAAGCCAGAGTTTGTACAGAGTAGACTGGGAAGAATTAGTTTCATTTTGAAGGTTGGGAAGTTGCTCATTCCCGTATGTACATGCAGGAACCGACAGGGACAGTATTCCGTTGGGGACAGAATGCACTGCTTCAGGAGGAAGAGGAACCTTCTCTCCACAGAGGGTTTCCGCATAATACTGGCTGGAGTCGAGAAGGTGGGAGAAGGACGAAACGGATATTCAGCCTCCCTTTCTCTTTCATGGCGCTCTCATACTCCTCTTGTCCTGCTACTGCAGCAGAAATCTTCTAGCTCCCCAGACTTCCCATGGTCACTCCTGTAATCCCAAATCCTCTTCCTTTTTCTGGAAGGCAGTGGGGTAGTAGTGGAAAGAGCAGTGGGCTAGAAGCTCAAAGATCTGACTCTAGACCCAGCCAACCAGCAACATGAATGGGCAAATTAGTCCCCTACTCTAGGCCTCCATTTCCTTATTTGTAAAGTGACCTCTGATGTCTCCTTGTGGCCATAAAATTCCATGATTACCCCCGCGTGAATGCCTGTGTTTCTCATCTCTTAATGCCTCAAGATTGGTTACCCAAAAACAATGATGTTAGATGCTACTTTTTTCTCACTGCCAGCTGAGTCCTGGTAACAGGCCTGGGCTCTGCTTGCTGTAAGTATCCGCCGGGACCACAAACTATCCGACTACAACATTCTGCTCTCTATCTGACATCATCAGTTTTCCCCTCTGTATTGGATTATTTTCATCAGCACACAAATGTACCATTATTTCTTTCATTTTAAAAACCTCCTTCTGATTACTCTGTTCCCCCCCCCCGCTCCAATTTCTCTGCTCGTTACAGCAGTGCACTTCAGAAGGGTTCTTTACTCATTGTCCCCAAACTCTCCTCCCAGTTGCTCTCTTTATTATTATGATGATTATTATTGAAATATAATTAACATAGCATAAAAGTCACCATTTAAAAGTACACAGTACACAATTCAGTGGCTTTCAGTACATTCACAACGTGTGCAACCGTCAGCACCATTTCTAGAACATTTCCATCACCCCCAAAATAAACCCCGTACTCACTGGCAGTCACTCCCCGTTCACTCCTCTCCCTAGCTGTTGGCAACTGCTAACCTGTTATACTTTGTCTCTATGAATTTGCCTTTTCCGGATATCTCATATAAACGGAACTATATAATATCTGTCCTTTTGTGTCTGGCTTCTTTCAGGTAGCATAACGTCTCTGAGGTTCACCCATGCTGTAGCACGTACCAGAACTTCACTCCTTTTCATGGATGGATAATATCGCATTGTATGGCTATACCACATTTCGTTTGGTTATTCATGACTGGATGGACACGGTCCTCTACACCTCTTGGCTATTATGAATAACACTGCTATGAACATGTGTGTATCCATTATCTCTTAAACCTCCTCTGCTAAAGCTTCTGTCCCCCAGTGCCCACAGCACCTGTTCTTGTGAAGGTACACAATGATCTCCGCAGTGTTGGATGGAACTGTCATTCTCCGTGCTTATCTTACTTGACTTATCAGGAGTATTTGACACGGCTGATCGCTCCTTCCTCCTTGCATCACTTGTTTTACTTCGCTTCCAGGACGTCCCACTCTCCTGGTTTTCTTCCTACTTCACTGGACTTTCTTTCTCCGTCTCTTTTGCTGGTTCCTCTTCATATCTTCAACTCAATGTTGGGGTGCTCTAGGTTCCATCATCAGATCTCTTTTCTTCCTTGACTACACTCACTTTTCCATGAAGATCTCGTGGCTTTAAACACAGTCAAGACACTGGTGGACGCTAAATTTGGATCTCCAAATTTCACATCTCCAGCCGCTCCCCTCAATTCCAGACTCATAAATCCAACTGCCAACTTGATATTTTCCTTGGATGTCTAAACTGATCATATCCAACCCTGAACTCCCACCCAGTATCATGTACTCCTTGCCTGGTCTTCCCCATCCTGGTAAATGGAAAGTCCAACACCCACTTGCTCAGGCCAAAAACTTTGGAGTTATTTCTGACCCTTTTTTTTTCTCATACTCCACATCCCATCTGTCAGTCCTGACAGCTCTATTGTCAAAATATATTTAGAATATTATCACTTACTGCCCTCACTCCCTGGTCTAAGTCACCATTTTGCCTGGATTATTGCAATAGCCCGCTCCCTCCATTAGGTTCCTCTACTTCCACCATACAGTCTGTTTTCAATACAGAGTGATTCTTTAAAAATGGAAGGCAGATTCTGTCACTCCTTTACTTGAAGCTCTCCAGTGGTCTCACCTTTTACTCAGAGTCAAAAGGTCTTTACAGAGGCCTGCAAAGCCCTATGTGAAGTGGCCCTGGCCACTTCGTTGATTTTGTCTCCCTACTGTGATTGTGCACTCCACTCCAGTCACAGTGGCTGCCTTACTATTCCTTGAACATGTCAGATTTGTTCCTGCTGCAGGGCCTTTGCACTTGCTGTTCACTCTGCTTGCAATGTTTTCGCCCTTCCTCCCCGGCAGATACCCACACGACTCACTCCCTCACCTCCTACAGGCCTTTACTCAAATGTCACCTTCTGAGTGAGGTCTTCCCTGACCACCCAGCCTGAAATAAAAACCCCTTCTGCCTCCAAATCTTGATTCCCCCTGACCCTGCTTTATTTCCTCCACAGAGCTTATCACCATCTGAAGTTCTGTGCATTTTACTTGTCTCCCTCCAGTACAATGTAAGCGCTGTGAAGGTAGGGATTTGTATCTGTCTTGTTCACGGCTATATCCCCAGCACCAGAACACTGCCAGGTGTATACTAGCTGCTTAGCAAATATTTGTTGAATAAATAAATGAATGGTTAAACGGTTATTTTGTGGGGGCTTTTTCTCTAGTTTTATTGAGGTATAATTGACAAATAAAATTGCATGTATTTCAAGTGTACAATGTGATGATTGGTAAATAAGTGAACGGTTGAACTGGTTATTTTGAAAACTAGTTAATAATTCTGCCATTTCTTGTTGCTTAACTGAATTTAACCATTAGTTTTCAAAATAGTTGTTTGTCGGGCTTCCCTGGTGGCGCAGTGGTTGAGAGTCCGCCTGCCGATGCAGGGGACACGGGTTCGTGCCCCGGTCCGGGAAGATCCCACATGCCGCGGAGCGGCTGGACCCGTGAGCCATGGCCGCTGAGCCTGCGCGTCCGGAGCCTGTGCTCCGCAATGGGAGAGGCCACAGCAGTGAGAGGCCCGCGTACGGAAAAAAAAAAAAAAAGTTATTTGTCTAATTTCAGCTGCAGTGTGATCTTGCATGAATTTTTGAAAAAAGATATTCTCATTAGAACTTTTATCTTTCTTAAGGGTAGTATATTTCAAAATGTGGGCTCTTGAGTCAGACTGTTGCAGTTTGAATCCTGGACATCTGTGTGAATCAGGACAAGCTCACCATGCTGGGCCTCAGTTTCCTCATCCATAAAACAGGCAAACCAGGAGCACGTATCCCATGTTGTTATTTTGGAGATCAAACAAAATACTTTATGTAAATCACCTACCCTAGGACCTAGCACATAGTAAACCCTCAGTGAACAGTAGCTTTTATTACTTTTATTAAGATGTAAGAGAAATTTTTCCAGAAATAGAGGAAGACCTGCGACAGAAACTGAATACATTTTTCTCAGTGAAACTAAAATAGCTGTCCAGCTCTTTTGTATAAGTGGCATTTCTTTGGGAAATGATCCAAAACTTGAAGGCCAACTGTTTTGTCCCTTTCCTCAGGAGGGTTTCGTGGGATCCAGTCTTTTCATATTCCCTACATTCTCACGGAAGAGTCACACCTGGAACTCCTCGTATTTAGTATCTCCGCTTCTCACGTTCCCCAACTTGAATGCCATTTCAGGCTCTGGGTTCAGTTCCATGCATTATCTTCACTCTGTAAACTGGTTAAAAATTCAGCAACTCCCTTCGTGGGGAAGAGGCTTGCCGAGCGCTGGCAAACTAGCTTTCTAAATGGGTTGACTTGCAAATAACGTTGTCCAGCCTTAAAAGGCAAGGACGATGGTCTCTATGTCCATGACAGGACACCTCCTAGTAGCCTGCCGTCAGACACACCTTCTGTTAATTCCCAGTTAAACAAAGTTATCACAGACCCGGTCTGTGAATACCCAAATGTATTGGAGTCTTTGCCTTGTGCAGGGAAACTGGGGGGAGGGCGCAGGCCTGTACTGAAGCTTTCGACTCCACATTTCCCAGAAGCAGCCAGTGGAGTGCAGCTTCTCCTGTTTCAGCATTTGCCCCACGTCATTTCACAACTTAAACTGAGTTGGGCTGGGCCGGGCTGCGCACACATTCATTCATTCATTAAACCCCACAGCGATCAATAAATACTAGTTAAGCTACACTGCTCACTGCTTCTTTGCTACTTTAGAACTATTTTCTAGTTTTGTCATTTAAATGAAATTTTCCCTTGTTTTCCCAGCTATGCTGTAAATTTCTCGAGCACATGGACTTCCGCCTCATTCTTGTCTCGTGCAGCACCATGCTTGATTCTTCATTCAGCCTATGTGTTTATTATTATGCTCTGCAAAAGTGCTTGCTCTGGAGAAATGGGTTCGAAGCCTAGGAGTTGGGTAAAATTTTCTCCTTGACTTTTTTTTTTTATTGTGGCTGTTAGGAGAAAATAGCATGCAACACTCAGCAATTACTAAGTCATTTTCCCACTGTAATACAACTGCAAATACAAACCTAACAAAGCCCATGTTGAGATTTAGAAACTTACTCATAAACGGTTGTCCATCCATTTTCGTTACTTTTGGTAGCCAGAAGCCCCGTGTTTCCTGGATAGGTCATCAAGGCCAGATTGTAGCCTTGGGCTGACACTCTTTTCAGGACTCCGTTGCTGCTTATGGTCAGCCAGTACACCTGCCCGCCAGGCACCACAAGCCAAAGGGGCATCCCGCTTGCGTCTCGGCGAATGTGCACAGAATTGCCGTTGTTGCTGGTAATTGCACCCAAGTCGCCTTCGGCATTGTAGGTGAAATTATACACATAGTCCCTCGTTATCAAGTTCAAGGTGTGCAGGTGGGTTCCATTGACAGTGAACTGGTACAGTTCCTGATCAGCAGGTGATGCAATCTCATAAAGGTTCATGTCATTCAAGTGGGCTTGGTTCTTGCTAATGGTACGAATTCGAACATTCCCAAGGTCTGCCACGTAGAGGGTACCATCAGGCGACACTGCTAAGGAGGAAGGGGCTTTCATCTTTGCATCTTTGGCATAGCCACCATCACCTGTGGGAGAAAGACCCTGATGTTAATAGTTGTGGTCACAAGCACTTATACAAACATACCATATACAGAAATCGCTGTGCATCAAGAATCATTTTAAAGGGAACAGTCAGTGAACCAACATTCTCCACATGCCCAAGCTGGATGTTTGAAACCCATTATTCCCAATTCTTGAGTCAGTGCCACTAAAGATGAACAGTGAGATGCAATTCTCTCAGTTAACACCCATTTTGTGAAATCGTCAATCCTGCTCTTCTGTATCTAAAGATACAAAAACAGCAAATGATGACAAATCTAGCCAGAGACTGCCGCCTGTCCACGCTCATAGCATCTATCTCAGGGCTTTCCAGTCCTACTGTGCCCAGACACCTTTCTTCTGTTAACTTTCATTGTCATATTGTCAAAGTACACTAAGTCTGCAAGTGCGACAATCATTCAGAACATCAAATTTGATAACTGGAATAAACATTCCAGTTTTGCCTTGAAAGAAAGATATCAATTAGCAAAATAACTATAAAACTAGTTGTCTAGGAAAACATTGGAAATATCAATCAAAAGTCATATTGACCAAGTTGCTCACTCTTGATTCCTCTGTCCCAAGGAAAAGCAAAGGTTAAAAGAACCATTTGGGCGTGGATGAGCAGTTTAATAGGGCGGCATGCAGCATGGAGGGATGTCCACGTACCAGCAGTAAATGCATCTATTGACATTTACAGGACTGTTTACTGTCTGGAATATCCACTCTGTGTTTTGGAGAAAAGGCTCTTCCCCCCCCCCCCATTTCAATTGAAGTAAAGGGCACTATTGGTTATGGAGAAAATTTTGGATTAAAAAAAAAAACAATGTAAGTAGCAGACTGATGTCCTGAGAACCCTCCATTGTGAGATTTAATTTTGCCCTTGTATCCTGAAAGCAGTCCGCTTCTAGTCCCTTTGGGTTTCAAATAGCACACATTGTTAATCTGGAAACCAGTCACTTATTGGAAGTAATTTTTTCCTTAGCTAAATCAGTAAATGTAGGTTTTACCTAGCTTCCCTTTCTCCAAAGTACAAATAATATCATGATCTTACATTTGTAGAGTGGTCTTAACTTCTTAGAGTACCAAAACTTTTATTATACTAGTTTATCTTCAAAACAGCAAGGTGATATAACTGAGACACGTGGTCCCTCTACTTAGCAGATGAAGTGAGTCATGAAGGGGTTTTATGGCTTTCCTAGGGTCACTCAGTGAGTCAGCTGCAGAACAAGGACAAGATACTAAGCTATCTGACCCCCAATCCATTGCTTTCTCCAGTGCCTCACACCAATGTTTACAAGTAATACTTCTGTTCTTTTTTTGACTTTTCTGATGCACGTTTTTCTTTTGAAAACAGAGAGGGGGAGCTACTGAATTACTAGAAAGGTCATACCTGAAAAACAGTCACAGTTGGGATCAATTTTGCAGTCACAGTCAGTGGGGGCACCAGCCATGATGGAGATCTCCCCATTGGTGGTAACTTGCTGAATGCGGTTTACTTTCCTCTCGTCTGTTTCAGCTATGAAGAGCAGCCCGCTGTGGGAGACGCTGATGGCCCTTGCTGACTCCAGAGTGGAGTGAATTGCTACCTTGCTGACCAAGAAATGATCGATGCCTGGCACCTGGCAGTGAATGGGGCGCCCTGCAATGATCCGCACTCGCCTGTTCTCAGAAATTTGAAGCACAATGTTGTTATCCAAGACGTACAATGAATTGTCCAAGGGATTGACTGCAAGGTCTGTTGGCCACTCTAATCGCACCTGCAAAAAGAACAGAACACACACCATTAGGTTACAATATCTTTCCGGGGCCGTTTTACCTTGAAAGAAAAATTGGCTTATTGGTTCCCCGTCTCATGAATTTCAGCAATGTTGGTGTTATCCCGCAAAGTTCGGAAGGACAGCTGATTAAGTGCTCTGGTAAACACATTTACCATTTATGCCATTTCCAACATAATGTGAATTATTTTCTGCTATAATTCCGGAAGGATCCTTCTCAGAGTGTGGTCTCTGGACCAGCAGCAAGAGCATCACCTGAGAACCAGTTAGAAATGCAAATCCTCAGGCCCCAACCTAGACTTATTGAATCAGAAACTCTGGAGTTGGAGCCCAGCCAGCCACGTTTTAACAAGTCCTCCACGTGATTCTGAAGCACAATAAAGTTTGAGGGCCACTGCTCTAGGGCTTCTGTGGCACTATGAGATGCAAATCTCTCTCACTGCTCTGTAGATGCATGGAACAGCAAAGTCATAGAGGCATCTGGACAACAGAGTGCTAGAGAAACCCGATTTTACTCTATCAGCAACCTTTGGGGACAGGGCCTTTCCTTGGCACAGACCTAGCAGCTGTCTTGTGGAGTACTCAGGTACAGTTCATCGGCTGGGGATTTGGAATCCTAAGTTGTAATGCACTGCTCATGTGGCTTGACCTGGTTCACTCCACATCCTTCTTTCCTCAGCAAAGAAACAGGTTGGTTTGTTCTTTCATTGGATGTTTGCTGAGCACCTTCTCTGTGCTAAGCCTTGTGCTAGGCTTTGGGCATTCAAAAGATCTCCAAAATGACACGGCTTCTGTCTTCAAATGCCTCATGGTCTACAAGAACCCTTGGAGAGCCATCAGGCAATTACTCTCCATGTCATGAGAAGGAGGCAGCAGAGAGGACGTGAGAGCTCTTTACCCAGACTAGGAGTCAGGAGGCAGGGTATTTCCAGAGAAGGTGGTACCTAAATAGGGTCTGCAATGACCAGTAGGAGAGGAATGGGGTGGAAATGGCAGGCAGCAGAGTTGAGGGCAATCCAGGGAGAGGGAGCAGCATGGGTAAAGGTTCAGAGATTAGAGACAGTATGGCCCATCCAGATACTACAAACAATCCAGTAAGGCTAATACAGGCTGAGTGATGGAGAGGTGATCGGTGAGAATCAGGAGGTAGACAGTGGCTAGGTATCAGGACTGAATTGTGCCCCCCTAAATTCATATGCTGAAGTCTAACCTCTAATGTGACTGTATTTGGAGATGAGGCCTTGACAGAGGTAATAAAGGTTAAATGAGGTCATAAGGGTGGGGCTCTCAGGTCCTTATAAGAAGGAGGAAATATCAGGAATGTGTATGCACAGAGAAAAGCCCATGTGAGGACACAGTAAGAGGATGGGCGTCTGCAAGCCAAGGAGAGAGATCTCAGGAGAAGCCAAACCTGCCGACACCTTGATCTTGAACTTCCCACCTCCAGAACTATGAGAGTATCACTTTCTCTTGTTAAAGCCACCTGGTCTGTGGTGTTTCGTTGTGGTAGCCCCAGCAGACTAATACACCAGGTAATGGAGAGATGTACATGTCCAGTTTTATTCTGATGGCTTTAAGTAGGGATGTGACATAATCATATTTGGGTTCTAGAGGGATCACCCTTTCTGCTGTTGAGATCATATTGGAGGAGGAGGTGAGATGGGAAACAGGCCGCTAGCTAAGAGGCTCCTGCAGTGGTCCAGGTGAGGGATGATGGTGGCCTGAATTAGGTTGGCGACAGTGGGGATGGAGAGAAGTAGATGGATTTGAGACACATTAAGGAGTTAGAAGCAAAAGGACTGGTGTGTGTGTGTGTGTGTGTGTGTGTCTGGCGTGTTGGTGCCAAGTGCTGTGCTGGGCACTGGGACACACAGGCCAAGCAAACACGGATCTACTCTAGCTCCTTTCTCGACACAGGAGTCAGCCCAATGTCTACCATCTCCTCGACAGCTGCTATTTATCACCGGGCACTTCTCAGAGAACTACGTTACGTGCACTCTCGACTCCACCACTCACTTATTCTGTACTTTCTTTCTCTTCTCTTATGGCTAGGCAAAGGCAGAAGAGTCTGCCCCATTCCTGGCCAAGATAGTAACAGTAATGTAGCTGCAATTCTTTTTGCCTTGAGTGAAAGCCCGAGGAAAGCTTTGTTTTTCTCATTGAATCCGAAAGTCTGAAAACAAGATATATGCTATCATCGCATTCTGAGGCCCACTATTTCCAGGTTGGAAGAGGCCTTCCACTCAGTAATGAAGTGGACAAAGGCCGGTCTGAGATAAAGCCCTTCCCTCTAATTCTGTCTCTTAATGGAGGACAACTGGTGATGTTATAAAGAAGACAAAGGTTGTCTTTGACCTCCCCTCTTGTACCACTTGGCTCTCTTTGTCCCCTGTCTCTGAGTGTCTCTCCCAGACATCCAGCAGCCTCAACCTGTCCTCCTGTCTCTACATGCCCTCAGCCTCGACATGGGCTGGCCTTCTCTGGTCAGTACCATATGCCTCTGGACAGCTAGGAATTTGAATGCTAATGGAGTATAAAGCTGAGCTTCTGTTATGCATGTTCTACAGAGCCTTTCAAACTGAGGCCATTGGATAAACATTAAACACCAGCCTTAACAGCTCCCAGAGCAGTTTGCTGTGATGTGTTCCTCAGCACGTCTGTCTGAGGCCCTTGCATGTCAGCGCCCTGCCACGGAGAGGGAGAGCAGGGAGATGGAGCGCCTGCGCTGTGGACCCCTCCGCAGCCCTCACTCTGGACCTCTATACACACCATCGGGCTGCTACAGAAGCTGTCTGTGTGCGCTGGGCCTCTGGAGCACGGTCCCCCAGGAAATAAGCTGGGGCTGGCTGAGGAAGAGGAAACCAATTGATTTCAGTCCAACACTCGTATTTTGATCAAGTCTGAAGTCAGTGACCCAGAAAAAACAAAGCTGGCAGAAATGACGTTCTAATTATCCCCACTCTGAGAGCTGAGGCCGGGCCAGAGGCCGGGGACGGCACACACCTGGCAGAAGTCAGAGAAGGCCATGTTTTGGACTCTGCTCTCTGCTGTCAAGGCGGCCTCTGAGATAAAGGCTGGTAGTTGGAAGACGAGCTGTTAAATTCTCCAACTCGCCCGAGCTGATTTAAGTCAACGCTACTGGTGTCATGTTTATTAGGTTTAAAATTGCCTCAAAAATACACCAGCTATTGTGCCTGTTTGTTTTCTGTTCCATCAAATAAGTCACCCTCTGGCAGTTTCCTGTGACTAAAGTGGCCTCTGTGCTTCTGAGACACTTTCTGTATGAGCTACACAGAATCCCTTTAATTCCCATTTGATTTGTCTCTGAAAACGCCTCAGATGAAAGATGTGTGGCTACTTAGTAGTCTAGGGTCTGTCTTTTCAGAAACTGGACCTCTTCACCTCTCGTAGGTTGTTAGTTCCTTCTATCTGCTTCTCATGGTAGATACTCTCTTTTCCACGTAATTTTTCAAGGAACTGGTGCTTTACACCAAGGCATTTCCATAACACACAATGTAACATGCGGATTGGAGTCTTTGCCTCATTCCGACTGTCAGAATTAGCATCTGTTAGCTGCAGAGAGACCCCAGAATTATAGACTACTGAGGTGGGACTAAGGTTAACCCCTGAGGGCTGTTGGCATTTGTCCAGGTGGAGAAAAATAAACATTTCTTCTGGGGGTGGTGGGAGAATCTTTGCACAGTAACCCAGCCTGCAGGGAAACCATTTGGCCTAATTTGTGGTCGGTGCCCCACCTTGTAAAAATACATTAATTTGCTTGAAATGTCAAAATGTATTCAAGCTAAACTAGCATTAAAGGTCACTGGTGTAGCCGCCAGCTGGTAGAATGTGCCCATCTCCCAACAACCTTCCCTGAGAAATAACCCAGAGCAGAAAGGGGCTCTTGGTCTGGATGTCAAGCCTTGACAGCACCATGTCTTCCTCTGCTAATTGAAAATCTGCCTTGAAGGCACTTGGCCCTCAGGTCAGCCAGTCCCATGGCTGGTTTAAAGAGTCAGCTAATTTTGACCTAAGTAGTAGTTTATAAAACAACAGAATCCTATCGGGGAAAATCCATGTGTAACAGCAATATCTAAATATGAGCCCTTGATTAGACTAAACTAGAAAATTCCTCAGTTATCCCACACTGTAGACACAGACCATAATTTGTAAACTGAGGCTCTCCCTAACAGTTTCAAGGCTGGTTCCTTCCCATACTAGTTGTAATCCTAGGCAAATGAGGTATCGTCTATGAGTCTCTGATTTCTTCATCTGCAATAAGGAAAAGAAGCTGATGATAGTCTATCTACTTTTCAGAGATATTGCATGGATCAATTGTGATAAGGAGGCAAGGTACTGAGCCCAGTGCCTGGACAAAGTATGGGATAGCAAATGGTATTAACATGAAAAATGGTCTCAAAGTCATAAACCTTTAGCGCTAGAAGGAACCTAGTCCAGTTACCATTCAATATAGTTCCTTTTCAGCTCCGTTTCCCAGACTTCAGTTGTCCACATAACAGCTTCATGAATTTTGCCTTAGCTGTCCACCACTTGCACTATTATTGACTTAATATTTTTCTTTAAATTGGCTTATTTTTAAATATAAATAGGTGCTGCCCCTTCCTTTGAACTGGTCCTAATCAGTAACATCTGTAAGATTACAGGCCCACTCATCTGAGCCTTTAATATAAGTAGCTACTGTTTACTGAGTGCTTCCTATGTATCAGGCTCTTTACATGGATTATTCCTTTATATTCTTAGAGCAATCACTTGAGAAAGAAACTATCAATATCCCCATTTTCAGATGTCTGCGCTTTGCCTCTATGCCGTCTGATTCCTCACCTAGAAGAGTGGACATGTTTCTTCACGCTCTCCTCACCAAGTCTGGCCTCCCCTTTACCTGGTTAGATTCAACCTAAAGGTTGATTTCAACCTTTTGTTTTGTTTTGTTTTGTTCCTGAGAAGGTCAAAGCTCATTAGGAGTTGAGTGATTGTCTTTCTCTCTGTCATTTGTTATCTTTCAGTTCAATGCTTTGTGGTGCCTACTCTGTCTCAGGCACTATTATAAAGGTAAATAAAAAAGGTCCCTGCCCTTTATGAGTTCACGGTCAAGTGACAGAAGGCAGATACAGAAACAGGTCATTTCAATATCACGTGGTTAAGTGACACGATAGACACATGCCCAGGGTGACATGGGAACACAGAGGAGGAAGCTTGGGGCAATACTCCTAGAAGAGAAATGTAAACTTAATCTTGAAGGATGAAGCAAAGGTACTGAGAAAAAGCAAGGTGGGAAGAGTGATCTCAGCAGAGGGAAAAGAATGAACAAAAGCACAGAAGCACGAAACCATATGGGAGTGTGGAGCTCACCGCAGTCTGGGATTGCTGGAGCATAAGTAGGGTAGGCAGTGGTGGTAAATGAAGTTTCAGTGTTTGCCGGGGACTAATTTTAAGTCTCTCCACTGAGGCACTATTGTCATTTGGGACCAGGTGATTCTTCGTTGTGGGGCCTGTCCTGTGCAGTACAAGATATTTAGCAGCGTCTCTGGCCTTTATTCACTAAATGCAGGTAGCACCTTCCCTTGAGCTGTGACAACCAAAAATGTCTCCAGACATTACCAAATGTCCCCTAAGGGGAAAACTGTCCCTTGTTGAGAACCGCTGCATTAAGCCATGAAGGGCTGTGTAGGCTAAGGACTTTAGACTTGAACTGAGGGTGTTGAGGAGTCAATGAAGATCTTTAAAGTTGGGGGTTGACATGGTCAGACTAGGGCTTTAGAAAGATTACTTAGGCTGCAGTTTGGGGAGCAGGCTGGAGGGAGACCAGATTGATGCAGGAGAATCAATTTGGAGGCCAGATCTTCACCAGTACATTCACACATTTACATAGCTGTCCCTCCACGCCTCTCGCAAATATCTGATGCTGATTCAGACAGACAAGGTCCCTGCCTTCATGGGCTAAGAGTCCGCTACACTGTTTCTCATACTTTTTTGGATTTACAAAGTCCTTCGAGAATCTGATGGAAGCTATATACTCTCTCCGTAGAAAAAGGCTCAGATGTAGTAGAAGAAGTGGTTAGGAGCTCGGGCTTCAGAGTTAAGACTTCCTGGGTTCAAAATTTTGTTATTTGCTAACTCTGTGACCTTGGAGCAAATCAGTTAACCTCTCTGAGCCTCAGTTTCCTTATCGAGAAATTGGGTATAGTAATAATACCTTCTCAAAAATTTATTATAGGAATTATACCCAAAAAATCTACATAAAGCACTTAGCACAGTGCCTGGTACACAGAAAGAGCTCTGTAAAGGCTACTTTTTATTATGGAACATGCCTGTATTTCTTCTCATTCCTGTCTGACTATGGACATGTTCTATTCCTTGGCTATCTCATGAACCCTTATTTGATTTTTTTTGGGGGGGGGGCTGTGCCTCACGGCTTGTGGGATCTTAGTTCCCCAACCAGGGATTGAACCTGTGCCCCCTGAAATGGAAGTGCAGAGTCCTAACCACTGGACCGCCAGGGAAGTCCCTCTCATGAACTCTTAAGTGCAGTCACATCGTCATGCTCTTTCAAGGTTTCCCTTGCTTCTCTGTCACCGGCCATTCCCTCCTTGTTCATTTATTCCATTGCTTGAGAATCCTTTTAAGCTATGTGTCCTCCAAGAAACATTTGGCTTATATTGGGATATATTAGTTCCCATACATTTGTCAGCCAATTTCATGGCTAATATTTCAGCTTATTACTTGGATTCCCCACTGTTATTTGTAACAGTACTCTTGGTGCAGTTCCAAGTGTAGAACATGCTACTTTACTTTCCTTTCTTCTGCCAATAAATGGCTCTTTATCCCATTTAAGGCATTATGCTAGGCACTAAGGAGCCAGCTCTAACCAACACAGACTAGGCCCTGCCCTCATGTAACTGACAACCTTTGGCTGACTTCATTTCCTTCATTTTCTAATAGATACAGGGTGTTGCCAGTGACACAGAGCAGTAGACTACTTCTGTTCCACTCCATCCATTTTAAGAAATTACTTTCCATGGAAAAGCCTCAGAAACACATCATGACTGTTACTATATTTTGCCATTGCTACCAAGTGCTAATAACTTCTTTTCCCCAAGTTCAACTGTGCTGAAGAAACCAGCTGTTTCCCAAACGGCCCTGTCTCACTATCCTAAACAGGACACTTCTCATCTCCCTCCTTTAGTACATTTCCAGCCTTGTGGCTCATTTGAAAAGTGACTGTTTGCTTTTGATCTCTGAGGCCTCTTCAGCAGGAATTTCCAGGAAGCGTATGATTAGTGCTTCTGTAGTACGCCAACCTGGGGGAAGATGCAGTGACGGGACGCAGTGCTCTCTGCCAGGTGTTCTGCCAACTCCATGTTAGGCTTCCCCATTCTTCTAAAAGCTGACAACTGCAGACTGTTAGCATCACTTTCTGTCAGTTTGCAAATGGCCTTCTCGTTTCTTGACACTGATACTGTCTGAGCTTCTTCAAATTTATAAAAGAGGGAAAAAACCGTCTGGAGAAAGTTTGGTTTTCTGCAGTTGGAAAGCACGATGACACCTTTGAGAGCGATGGCCCTTATTGATCTTGCTTTTAAAAAGTGGAAATTATTAGAAGATGAAATACACTGAGACTACACGGACTCGTCAACCGGCAAATTATTTCCCATTATCTCAGATCCACATTCTTGTGTTTCTCTGAATAACGGCTGGAGAGTTTGAGGAACCCCTCAACCTTTGGTCAAATGTGTCAGCCTGGTCTGTGTCCATGGCTGCCCAATCAGAATAACTGACACGTAAGTCACATTACTCATTGCAGATGAATAGCCAGGATCAATCTAATCAAGAGTTACAATTGGACTGATCTTTAGAATCATTTTGCTGCAGAGCCTATAGATTAAATCACACCTACTCCAATGTTTCAAAAACATTGTGGAAGTTGAGGAAACAAAGCAAAGCAAAACAAACAAATAAAACTCCCCCAAAGCAGAGCTGGTATGTTTCATCTTGCAATAATTCACACTTTTTAAAAGGAAGATCAATAGGAACCATCACTCTGAAAAGTATCATTGTGCTTTCCAAGTGCCCCACACCAAATTTTTCCAGATGGCTTTTAGAAATTTGAAGAAGCTCAGACAGTATCAGGGTCAAAACAAAATGCTGAATTTGTGGTTACTAAGATGCCTGCGGCAGAGACTACTAGTTCTAGACCTACTCTATCATTCTTTCACTCTCTCCTCCTCCTTTAGTGCACTAATCTTAAAATTTGGGCATACTGCTATCTAGAATCGAAGGCATTCCAGCCTGATTTGCAGTTACCTGTAGCCATGTGATAAAGTTCAAGGCAATACGATATAAGAGGAGGTGTGGAAGTATCCACACTTTTAAATTGATGCTGCTTAAGGACAGCTGACCCAACTGGAAGGAGCCTCTTTTTGCCCTTTCTTCCAGTATGCAATATGGATAGAAGTGGTGGGAATTTTAGCCGATGTCTTAGACCATGAGGTGGCCATGAAAATGGAAGTGCTGTGCCGGGTGGGCAGGGCAGAATTATAGGAGCCTGGGTCCCAGACGACCTCGTGGAACTGCCACCCAGTCCTAGACTATACTAGTGTGGCTGCTATCCTGCTTATGTCACTGTTGTGTGTGTGTGTGTGTGTGTGTGTGTGTGTGTGTGTGTGTGGCGGGGGGAAGGGGCTCTATTATTCTCAGCCAAATCCAATCACAACCAAGAAAATGTTCTGTTAGGCTTTGTTTTTTACTGGCGCTACTGACTATACCAATATGGTCAATCCGATCTAACAAATTTCTAGGTTTACATCTCTGGATAGATCACCAGTGTTTGCAAAATTAAATTAAACTGACATAAATTAATGTCCCAAAGAGACTGACACATGTGCCAAAGTCCACTAGGGCAGCCCTTTGTTATGAGGATGACTAATTGCTTACACTTAGTGATTAACCTCAAGCATTCCTGAATACCCAGGGCTCCATCTTTGGGTACTTCAAGCTGTTCTTCCAGGTCCATGACTCATTCAGATCCAATGCTTCTCCATTATACTATAAATATTTGTTTGCCTTCCTTTGTCTTCTATTAGGTCTGTGAGTCTTCAAGGGCAGGAATGAGGTCTCATTCATTTTTGTATTTCCAGTATCTGGTATTACAGTTGACAAATGTTTATTGAATGAAAACATTAGTGCCTCACTGACTGTAACATCTTCAGTCCATGAATGCATTTTAAAAATTGTAAAACACAAATTAGCTCTAAGAAAAACTAATTTTCCTCAACATGTTTCAGTCAGTAAATCTGCATTTCCAGAGACCCACTGAGGTTAGTGGGAGTTGCCATATTTCCTCAATCTTAAGAACTGTATTTCCTACCCCTTCCATATTTTAAATTTTCTGAAGTGAGGTTGTGTCTTATAATCAACGCATACATTTAATGGAGCATCTCTCCTCACCACCTAAAGTTATCAAATTGATGCTACGTTTTAGAATACATGGTGTCTTAGAACTGAGGAAATATGGTATTTCCATTTTGGTCTGCAGACTTCGGGGATCCCTGAGACTCTTTCAAGGAGGTCTGTGAGGTCAAAATTATTCTTAATACTATTTGCCTTTTGTACTTTCTTATGAGTATATAGTGGAGTTTTCTAGAGGGTGCCTGAGGCTACTATAGCTTTGTGTTTAAAAAAATTCACACTTTTACTTTCTAATAAACTAAATAGATAAAACCCACATAGAGAAAAGCTCTTTGAAGTCTCCAACAATTTTTAGGAGTGTAAAGGGGTCCTGACACCAAAAAGCTTGAGAATAGGAAAGAAACAGTGAATGAAACCGCTCTGCTACATAAGAGTTTCATTCAAGCTCATTAAGAAAAAAGCACGTATCCCTTCCAAGATGGTTCCTGGGGCCATAAGCTCTGTCCAAAAGCACACTGACCGAGTGGCTGAAAATCTTTCCTTCCTCTAGAGACCCAAGGCCTGATGGGTGCTATAAAAGTTTGTTCTCAGAGGCTCCCTCAGAGCAATCGGCACGTACACACTCTGTATGAGTCTGCTGTGTAATTGCCACTACCTCATCTTCATAACAGGCATAATTGCTCTGAGTTTCCGTCACCCTTTCTTGCATCTCCTCTCTGAAGCCTCAATTTTGGAAATGGCACTTGTGAATACACAGAATGTTTAACCACTTCCAGTTTTTAATTTACAGTCAAAGTCATCTATCAGCAGGAGATGAAGGCCCAGTGTGAAAACTACAGCATGTCCTTCAGACTCCACAGCTAATTTGTTTGTAAATTTGATTGTTATTGTAAGAACACATTGTACACGATGCTACTTGCCGATTTACTATTTGTATCTCTCTGTAGCTTGGGCTTTATCATTACAGTCAAAGAACTTAACACTTTCAGCACTTCTGCGGGTGGGGAGAGGAACATGAAAGTTGTACTGTTTTTTTGCTTTTTCTTTTGTGTCTCTATTTCAATTTAATTTTACATGTATTTCTTAAATTCCCAGTGTATAGCCAGCACTGTGGGAGATACACATACAGAAGGGGAGATGACCAGAGAACAGTCCAAGGTAACACGAAATCCAGTGTGAGACCAGGTGACGAGACCATGCATTCTGAGAGAATCTGGAGTAAAGAGAAGACCATTGTGGGTTTCATGCAGTAGCGGGTGGGGCTCTTGTCGACAGCCAAGGCTTTGCCTGCGTAGGAGCCAGGGACTTTGAAGAAGGCCCCAGAATCATTTGGTAGCGTTCCTTCCTGTTGAGCAGTTGCAGAAACTTGTCTGTTGCAGGTTGTTAATATTATAGTATTGGCTCGACAGGATAGACCACGCTTCCAATTCCCTTTGGCACCTAAAGCAATTTACGGGCCAGAAGTATGACTGCACTGCTTTTATGAAATGTTCTGATTTCATTGATCAGCCACTCTGAGATTATGTTTTCATTTCTGTAGCTACTGCTAACCCTGTTTTCCGGTATAATATTTCAGGAAGGAACTATTAAAAAATTTCACCATGGAGATCTTTAGAAGTGGGCAGGGTTCTAAATGGGAAGAGAAATGTCACAAGTCACGATTGCTCTACTCAAAAGTTCATTTCAAGTTAGACTAGAATTCCACCACAGATTGTGTCTCATCTTAACTCTGTAATGTTTCCAAATGATAAGGACACTAATAAGAACAGATGGCCTAATGAACATTTAGAGGGAAGATTTAACTGGTCTTATTTTCATTAGGCCTCCAGTGCACTTCCGGGTTTTGCCCACCACTTCCCTGTGTGTAATACAAAACAGCACATCCTCAACAGATGGCCCAGCTCAGGCTTCATGCTTCTAGAACTCTGGAGACTGGCCATCTGACCACTTACCATGTGTACAGAATCATTTAAGGAAGCAGGCAGGCTACGGACTTGAGCCTGAACAAAAGCAAAAAATTGTGATGCATATTGAGTACCCGAGTTTCAACAACAGGGGAGTCAGAATCACTAGCAAACAAACTGAGCAGCTCTGGTTGAGGTCTCCCCATAACAGCTTCTTATGGATTCAGTAATGATGAAATCCTCTGTGGCAAACAGTCCACTCTAATTAACATTTCATCCAAACCGTAAGCATATGTGAGTGACTCCGGCAGCAACAATGACATGGAAATCCAACACCTCGTTGCACGGTGTGTTAGTTAGTGAGCTATTGTCTCCCAGCTCCAGACTCACTCCTTTAAAGACACTGCTTTAGATGAACCGGTTTGCAGGGCAGAACTAGAGACACAGATGTAGAGAAACAAACGTGTGGACACCAAGGGGGAAAGCGGCGGGGGGGTGGGGGGGTGGGAAGAACTGGGAGACTGGGATTGACATATATACACTAATATGTATGAAATAGATAACTAATAAGAACCTGTTATATAAAAATAAATAAAATAAAATTCAAAAAAATAAATAAAGGGCTTCCCTGGTGGCACAGTGGTTGAGAGTCCGCCTGCCGATGCAGGGGATGCGGGTTCGTGCCCCGGTCCGGGAAGATCCCACATGCCGCAGAGCGGCTGGGCCCGTGAGCCGTGGCCACTGAGCCTGCGCGTCCGGAGCCTGTGCTCCGCAACGGGAGAGGCCACAACAGTGAGAGGCCCGCGTACCGCAAAAAAAAAAAATAATAATAAAGACACTGCTTTGTGATACTGGGCTTGGGACTCTGCAAACTACATTTCTCTTTTTACCAGCTGGATATTTGATCCATCCTGACAATCTGGGAAATAAAGCGACTCTGGAAGGCTAGAGGAGGGAGAGGGCACTCACTCCTTCCTGCTTGCTTTCTGTTCCAGTCAGTGTTGCTATAACAGTAGCCCTTCATCCTGGTGGCAGTGGCTGGCTGCACTTTCCAGCTCTTCTCCGTAATCGGAGAATTGGTCTCATCATGCTCCCTCTCAGGGGCCGGAAGCAGGCTGACTGGTACCCTCTTCTCAGAGGAGTAGGTCCCACCTCTCTAGGTTCTGACAAGTCCAATCCCTTTCTTTTGTTTCCCCAGCCCTAGAGGTGGTGACTGCCTCATGCAGATACTACCTCTTTTCTTGCAACCCTCTAACACCTGTGCAGCCCATTCCCTATATTAAATCTCTCTCTGTTAAAATCACTAATTTCTGTTTTTCTGACTGGATCTTAACTGAGATTCACAGCATCAACCCATATACGACGACAAAGGAAGAGCAATACCCACTGCAGGGCAGTGGTAATAGAAAACTAGTAAAAGTGAACCAGAAGCAGCAAAGACTATCTGCTACTGAGAGAATTTATTAGTCAGTAGCATCCTCAGTGTATCTACCGGCCTGTGAAGCTGCCATGTCCAGAAAATAGCCACATAAAATAAATCCGCTGTGTTTGGACTTTAATGAAGTTAGTTGTGATTGACTTTAACCAGAACTTCTCTGACTCTCTGGCGCTGCCATGTTGATGTCCTTACTGTTTAAAAGCTTCTCACCCTTGTGATTTTTGAGGATGATTTCATAGTGGATCATGCCACTCTCCCAAACATCTTTTGGAGAAAGAATTCTGTACTGAATGATTCATAAGGTGGGCCCATGACAATAGTTCCTGTGTGCTTAGAATTTACTTATTAAATAATAATACAATGGGCATTTACTACTAAATGGCTTTTATATTCTCTCTTGCTAGTCTCCTTGTCAGAAATTAGGATTGCTCCTTCAGAATCCTTTTCCCCTTGATTTGGAATGGGGAGTGTATTCTGAGGCGGATCAAATGAACACCTGTTTTTCTTATGTATCTCAAGATAAACACCTCTCAGCAGGTGTAGCCTCTTGGTGTTTCATATGTTCCCGTGTTCACTTTTTACATATATACTAAGTTCTGCATGAAAAGATGACACGCCTCATGACAGCTAACAGAACTTTCTCTCTGAATTGTGTTTCCATTTAATAAATATGGGTTGGCACTGAATCATGAACCTCCCCTCCCACAGTTAATAGAGAGCAAGGCTATATTCAAAGATAAAGTCTGAAAGATAGTTAGGCCAATTGGCTCACATTTGGACTTAGCCCAGAATGTTGGGCATATAAGCCCTAGATGCTAACCACTGAATTTGCCAACCAGATACCTCTGCATCTTAGAGAGTTTCAGGTTTATTTCAGGTTATGGCGCCTGCCAGGCAAAATGTGTGCAAGACTGAGTGGTTCAAAAGTAGTTTGCAAGCTTTGCATCTTGTGACTCTCCCTGAACTCTGAAGATGCTTTTCCTCTAGTGCTTCATAGCTTTAATAAGAGCTAACATGCCATTGTCCTTTGTGTGGAAAGAGGACACTGCTGAGGGAGTTTTATTTATGCGATAAATTACGTTTTCGATATAGAATTGAGCACGGTACTTGACTTTTATTTTAAGGCCCCTGACAACTCTGGCTATTTGCTTGTGTGCAGACATTTCAGCAGAATTTGGATGTGCTGGAGTTGAAGATGTTGGCCTGCTGTTCTCCACTTCTTATATAAATAACCGAGCGTTCACTTTGGAGGGAGCAATGCAAATATCTTGGGTAATAGGCTATTCTACCCTGATTGTGATTTTACCTAAGAGATGTAGGCCTAAAAAGTGCAGTTAAAAGAAAAAGAGTTTGAATGAATTTGGAGAAGGGAAATGATTGATATTTAAAGAAACTCTGGGACTTCCCTGGTGGCACAGTGGTTAAGAATTCGCCTGCCAATGCAGGGGACATGGGTTCGAGTCCTGGTCCAGAAAGATCCCACATGCCACACAGCAGCTAAGTCCGTGCGCCACAACTACTGAGCCTGCGCTCTAGAGCCTGCGAGCCACAGCTACTGAGCCCACGTGCCACAACTACTGCAGCCCTTGTGCCAAGAGCCTGTGCTCCGCAACAAGAGAAGCCACCGCAATGAGCAGCCCGCACACCGCAACGAAGAGTAGCCCCAACTTGCCACAACTAGAGAAAGCCCACGCACAGCAACGAACACCCAACACAGCCAAAAAAAGGGAAAGAAACTCTGTGGGTAATTTTATTGTAATGCTTCTCCCAGTTTATAATTTTGTTAAATTTGGGTTTTTATACATTAGACTTTTTAAAACTGATTGACATGCTTGGAACCTGAATATCTTGATTAAAAAAAAGAAAAAGACAAAGCAACTCATAGACTAAACTTGCTTCAAAAATTCTAGGACACTGCGCTCTTTCTTATTATGAATATATTAGCCTCATAACTTCTTTCCTTTTGATTTTCTACTTAGCTGGGAGCCTCTGTTTTGTCTTGGGAGAGTCATATTCTTCGTATTGACCTAGAAAAACCCTGTCATCTTACTTATCTACTTTCATATTTAATTTTTTTGTGAAATTGACCCACCTAGGATGGCCACCCACTGAATGAGCTGCTCTTTACCTCTTGATTTCAAAGTGATGGAAGATGATCTAAAATCTATACATCTCAAATTCACAGACGTATGAAACTCACACTACATTCCAACCCTAGCTCCACAGTCCACGTGACACTTCTTGACAGTAGAAAGAAAATGAAGGATTTGGGGCACCATTCAATGACTGCAGTGAACACGCTTTAAGCAATCTAGATAGAGCGTCACATTAGCATTAGGCACATGAAACATCCTGTGAAGGTCACAGTAGATTAAGATCAGTCTCTGGAGCATATGCTTGATACAGCCCATGAAACTCATATACAGGTTTATGCATGCCTCTCTGCAAAAGGTACCCCTATGTACAAAGGACGGAAGGGAAGATTACACAATTTCTATAGCAGTTCCAAACTTCTTGGTCCTTTTATATCTTGGTTCTGTAAATTATCACTTCAATTTTCTGTTCTGTGAATGGAAGGTCAAATACTACTACTGGTGCTGCTACTGCTCATCCTGCTAATTTATTGAGCACTTATGAGCCAGGTACTTTGCTAAGTGATTTTTTATATATCAGTATTATCTCATTTAATCCTCACAACTTCCCTATAGAGAAAAGTATCACTGTCATCTCCATTTACAGATAAAGATTTTTTCCCAGAGGCACACTTCTAGCAAGTGGTGGACCTGGGATTCAAATCCAGGTGGTCTGTTTTCCCAACCATTCAACTTTACTGAATTTTTATATTAATATTATTATGAAGGAGAATCTACCCTAAAGGCCTGATTTTTGTCTCCTGCACCCTCTATTAAAGGATTAGAGAAAAGTTTGGCTCCCCTTTGCAGTTCCAGAAGGTGTTTTCCTGCATCTGACAGAGCAAGGAGAGTAGGTCTGGACTGAATGAGCAATAAATAACATTATCCAGGAACGCATTTAAAATAGAGACTGACAATCACAGATATTACAAAATCAGAATAAACACCTTGCAGACTTATTTTGTTCTTGTGTCCTCCCATTTTAGAAAGTGTATGATGAATCAACAGAAAATATTTCCTGAAGATGCCAATTAACATCTTACATCATCCCTTATATTTGTAAAGCAGTTCATACTTTTCCAAGTGCTTTCACATTAAAAAAAGCGATGACACTTAATCAACAATTGGGTCATTTACTGAATTAGCCTTCACAAGGAGGAATAATTAACCAGCTCTAAAATTCTAATGTGTGTTTTCCAAGTGTAGTGCTGAATTGGAAATGACAGAGAAACCTCTTTTAGGTCAAGAAGTAGACAAAAACGATTTAATTTTTAAAAAATATATTGCCAGAGGGAGAGACCTTCAAGAGGCAGAGGAGTAAGAGGTAGAGATCACTTTCCTTCCCACAAATACATCAGAAATACATCTACGTGTGGAACAATTCCTACAGAACACCTACTGAAGGCTGGCAGAAGAGCTCAGACCTCCCAAAAGGCAAGAAACTACCCACATACACGGCTGTGTGGCTGACAGGGTCTTCGTTCTCCAGCCGGGCGCCAGCCCTGTGCCTCTGAGGTGGGAAAGCCGAGTTCAGGACATTGGTCCACCAGAGACCTCCTGGCTCCATGCAATACCAAATGGCGGAAGCCCTCCCACAGATCTCCATCTCAACACCAAGACCCAGCTCCACTCAACGACCAGCAAGCTACAGTGCTGGACACCCTATGCCAAACAACTAGCAAGACAGGAACACAACGCCACCCATTAGCAGAGAGGCTGCCTAAAATCATAAGGTCACAGACACCCCAAAACACACCACCAGACGTGGACCTGCCCACCAGCAAGACAAGATCCAGCCTCATCCACCAGAACACAGGCACCAGTTCCCTCCACCAGGAAGCCTACACAACCCACTGAACCAATCTTAGCCACTGGGGGCATATACCCAAAACAATGGGAACTACGAACCTGTAGCCTGTGAAAAGGAGACCCCAAACAAAGTAAGTTAAGCAAAATGGGAAGAAAGAGGAACACACAGCAGATGAAGGAGCAAGGTAAAAACCCACCAGACCAAACAAATGAAGAGGAAATAGGCAGTCTACCTGAAAAAGAATTCAGAGTAATGATAGTAAAGATGATCCAAAATCTTGGAAATAGAATGGAGAAAATACAAGAAACGTTTAACAAGGTCCCAAAAGAACTAAAGAGCAAACAAACAATGATGAACAACACAATAAATGAAATTAAAAATTCTCTAGAAGGAATCAATGGCAGGATAACTGAGGCAGAAGAACAGATAAGTGACCTGGAAGATAAAATAGTGGAAATGACTACTGCAGAGCAGAGTAAAGAAAAAAGAATGAAAAGAATTGAGGACAGTCTCAGAGACCTCTGGGACAACGTTAAACACACCAACATTCGAACTATAGGGGTCTCAGGAGAAAAAGAGAAAAAGAAAGGGACTGAGAAAATATTTGAAGAGATTATAGTTGAAAACTTCCCTAATATGAGAAAGGAAATAGTCAATCAAATCCAGGAAGCACAGGGAGTCCCATACAGGAAAAATCCAAGGAGAAACACGCCAAGACACATATTAATCAAACTATCAAAAATTAAATACAAAGAAAAAATTTTAAAAGCAGCAAGGGAGAAACAACAAATAACATACAAGGGAATCCACACAAGGTTAACAGCTGATCTTTCAGCAGAAACTCTGCAAGCCAGAAGGGAATGGCAGAACATATTTAAAGCGATGAAAGGGAAAAACCTACAACCAAGATTACGCTACCCAGCAAGGATCTCATTCAGATTAGACGGAGAAATTAAAATCTTAACAGACAAGCAAAAGCTAAGAGAATTCAGCACCACCAAACCAGCTCTACAACAAATGCTAAAGGAACTTCTTTAGGCAGGAAACACAAGAGAAGGAAAAGACCTACAATAACAAACCCCAAACAATTAAGAAAATGGCAATAGGAACATAGATATAGATAACTACCTTAAATGTAAATGAATTAAAAGCTCCCACCAAAAGACACAGACTGGCTGAATGGATACAAAAACAAGACCCGTACATATGCTGTCTACAAGAGACCCACTTCAGACCTAGGGACACATACAGACTGAAAGTGAGGGCATGGAAAAAGATATTCTATGCAAATGGAAATCAAAAGAAAGCTGGAGTAGCAATTCTCATATCGGACAAAATAGACTTTAAAATAAAGACTATTACAAGAGTCAAAGAAGGACACTACATGATGATCAAGGGATCGATCCAACAAGAAGATATAACAATTGTAAATATTTATGCACCCAACAGAGGAGCACCTCAATACGTAAGGCAAATACTACTAGCCATAAAAGGGGAAATCGACAGTAACACGATCATAGTAGGGGACTTTAACACCTCACTTTCACCAATGGACAGACCATCTAAAATGAAAATAAATAAGGAAACACAAGCTTTAAATGATACATTAAACATCTAAAATGAAAATAAATAAGGAAACACAAGCTTTAAATGATACATTAAACAAGATGGACTTAATTGATATTTATAGGACATTCCATTCAAAAACAAGGGAATACACTTTCTTCTCAAGTGCTCAGGGAACATTCCCAGGAGAGATCATATTTTGGGTCACAAATCAAGCCTCAGTAAATTTAAGAAAATTGAAATAATATCAAGTATCTTTTCCAACCACAATGCTATGAGACTAGATATCAATTGCAGGAAAAAATCTGTGAAAAATACAAACACATGGAGGCTAAATAATACACTACTTAATAACCAAGAGATCACTGATGAAATCAAAGAGGAAATCAAAAATTACCTAGAAACAAATGACAATGAAAACACAACAACCCACAACATATGGGATGCAGCAAAAACAGTTCTAAGAGGAGAGTTTATAGCAATACAATCCTACCTCAAGAAACAAGAAACACCTCAAATAAACAACCTAACCTTATACCTAAAGCAATTAGAGAAAGAAGAACAAAAAAACACCAAAGTTAGCAGAAGGAAAGAAATCATAAAGATCAGATCAGAAATAAATGAAAAAGAAATGAAGGAAACAATAGCAAAGATCAATAAAACTAAAAGCTGGTTCTTTGAGAAGATAAACGAAATTGATAAACCATTAGCCAGACTCATCAGGAAAAAAGGGAGAAGACTCAAATCAGTAGAGTTGGAAATGAAAAAGGAGAGTAACAACTGACACTACAGAAATACAAAGGATCATGAGAGATTACTGCAAGCAACTATATGCCAATAAAATGGACAACCTGGAAGAAATGCACAAATTCTTAGAAATGCACAACCTTCTGAGACTGAACCAGGAAGAAATAGAAAATATGAACACACCAATCACAAGCACTGAAATTGAAACTGTGATTAAAAATCTTCCAACAAACAAAAGCCCAGGACCAGATGGCTTCACAGGCGAATTCTATCAAACATTTAGAGAAGAGCTAACACCTATCCTTCTCAAACTCTTCCAAAATGTATCAGAGGGAGGAACACTCCCAAACTCATTCTATGAGGCCACCATCACCCTGATACCAAAACCAGAAAAAGATGTCACAAAGAAAGACAACTACAGGCCAATGTCACTGATGAACATAGATGCAAAAATCCTCAACAAAATACTAGCAAACAGAATCCAACAGCACATTAAAAGGAGCATACACCATGATCAAGTGGGGTTTATCCCAGGAATGCAAGGATTCTTCAATATACGCAAATCAATCAATGTGATACACCATATTAACAAACTGAAGGGGACAAAACCATATGATCATCTCAATAGATGCAGAAAAAGCTTTTGACAAAATTCAACAACGATTTATGATAAAAACCCTCCAGAAAGCAGGACACAGAGGGAACTTACCTCAACATAACAGCCATATATGACAAACCCACAGCCAACATTGTTCTCAGTGGTGAAAAACTGAAACCATTTCCTCTAAGATCAGGAACAAGAAAAGGTTGTCCACTCTCACCACTATTATTCAGCATAGTTTTAGAAGTTTTAGCCACAGCAATCAGAGAAAAAAAAGAAATAAAAGGAATCCAAATCAGAAAAGAAGAAGTAAAGCTGTCACTGTTTGCAGATGACATGATACTATACAGAAAGAATCCTAAAGATGCTACCAGAAAACTACTAGAGCTAATCAATGAAATTGGTAAAGTAGCATGACACAAAATTAATGCACAGAAATCTCTTGCACTCCTATACAGTAATGATGAAAAATCTGAAAGAGAATTTAAGGAAACACTCCCCTTTACCACTGCAACACAAAGAATAAAATACCTAGGAATAAACTTACCTAAAAAGACAAAAGATCTGTATGCAGAAAACTATAAGACACTGATGAAAGAAATTAAAGATGATACAAACACATGGAGAGACATACCATGTTCTTGGATTGGAAGATGAACATTGTGAAAATGACTATACTACCCAAATCAATGTACAGATTCAGTGCAATCCCTATCAAACCACCAATGGCATTTTTCACAGAACTAGAATAAAAAATTTCACAATTTGTATGGAAACACAAAAGACACCGAATAACCAATGCAATTTTGAGAAAGAGAAACGGAGCTGGAGGAATCAGGCTCCCTGACTTCAGACTATACTACAAAGCTCCAGTAATCAAGACAGTATGGTACTGGCACAAAACCAGAAAGATAGATCAATGGAACAGGATAGAAAGCCCAGAGATAAACCCACGCACATATGGTCACCTTATTTTTGATAAAGGAGGCAAGACTATACAATGGAGAAAAGACAGCCTCTTCAGTAAGTGGTGCTGGGGAAACTGGACAGCTACATGTAAAAGAATGAAATTAGAACACTCCCTAACACCATACACAAAAATCAACTCAAAATGGATTAAAGACCTGAATGTAAGGCCAGACACTACCAAACTCTTAGAGGAAAACATAGGCAGAACACTCTATGACATATATCACAGCAAGATCCTTTTTGACCCACCTCCTAGAGAAATGGAAATAAAAACAAAAACAAACAAATGGGACCTAATGAAACTTAAAAGCTTTTGCACAGCAATGGAAACCATAAACAAGATGAAAAGACAACCTTCAGAATGGGAGAAAATATTTGCCAATGAAGCAACTGACAAAGGATTAATCTCCAAAATTTACAAGCAGCTCATGCAGCTCAATATCAAAAAAACAAACAACCCAATCCAAAAATGGTCAGAAGACCTAAATAGACATTTCTCCAAAGAAGATATACAGATTGCCAACTAACACATGAAAGGATGCTCAACATCACTAACCATTAGAGAAATGCAAATCAAAACTACAGTGAGGTGTCACCTCACACCAGTCAGAATGGCCATCATCAAAAAATCTACAAACAATCAATGCTGGAAAGGGTATGGAGAAAAGGGAAACCTCTTGCACTGTTGGTAGGAATGTTAATTGATACAGCCACTATGGAGAACAGTATGAAGGTTCCTTAAAAAAGTAAAAATAGAACTGCCATATGACCCAGCAATCCCACTACTGGGCATATACCCTGAGAAAGCCATAATTCAAAAAGAGTCATGTGCCACAATGTTCACTGCAGCTCTATTTACAATAGCCAGGACATGGAAGCGACCTAAGTGTCCATCGACAGATTAATGGATAAAGAAGATGTGGCACATATATAGAATGGAATATTATTCAGCCATAAAAAGGAATGAAATTGAGTTATCTGTAGTGAGGTGGATGGACCTAGAGCCTGTCATACAGAGTGAAGTAAGTCAGAAAGAGAAAAATAAATACTGTATGCTAACGCATATAGATGGAATCTAAAAAAAAAAAAAATGGTTCTGAAGAACCTAGGAGCAGGACAGGAATAAAGACGCAGACGTAGAGAATGGACTTGAGGACACTGGGAGGGGGAATGGTAAGCTGGGATGAAGTGAGAGAGTGGCATGGACATATATACACTACCAAATGTAAAATAGATAGCTAGTGGGAAGCAGCCGCATAGCACAGGGAGACCAGCTCTGTGCTTTGTGACCACCTAGAGGGGTGGGATAGGGAGGATGGGAGGGAGACGCAAGAGGGAGGGGATATGGGGATATATGTATATGTATGGCTGATTCACTTTGTTATAAAGCAGAAACTAACACACCATTGTAAAGGAATTATACTCCAATAAAGATGTTAAATAAAATTTAAAAATAAAATAAAATATTGAAAAAAATATATTGCCATATTTCAGAGGAGAACAGAATAAATGATTCAGAAATAGATGTTCTGGGCTTCCCTGGTGGCGCAGTGGTTGAGAGTCCACCTGCTGATGCAGGGGACGCGGGTTCGTGCCGCGGTCGGGGAAGATGCAACATGCCGTGGAGCGGCTGGGCCCGTGAGCCATGGCCGCTGAGCCTGCGCGTCCGGAGCCTGTGCTCCGCAGCGGGAGAGGCCACAACAGTGAGAGGTCCGCATACCGCAAAAAAAAAAGAAAAAAAAAGATGTTCTTTTCCTCAAATCTAGATATGGCAACTAGAAGAATTGTTTATTTAGTGCTATTTTGTAATTTCCAGCCATAAACGCTAATGGATCACTCCTTTACAGGTGAGTAATGTGGAGAGTCACTAGGGACTCCTAAAGTCGACTTTCTTTATGGTTCTTGGTGCTGTTGTCAAATCAGAGTCTGAACAACAGTAACTGCCATCTCATGCTGTGTGACAGTATAATTTGATTGCTATATAGTTGGAGGTTTGTGAAACCTTTCCACATGCCACTCACCTAACTGGTGGGGCGAAGGAAAACAAAAGCCAAGGTTACATGTAATGCCATATGACCTCTCTCTTCACTTCTGATTAACACCAACAACTTACAGTTGCAAGTGCTTTTCAGAAAACAAAGGTCTTTCATATTTGTTTTCTTGTTTAACTATCACAATAGCCTTAGGAAACAATACGGGCTTTTATCCCACTTTCTATTGTTGAGGAAGCTCAGACACAGAGACTTTAAGTAACTTGCCTGAGGTTGCACTGCTAATAAATGGTAGAATCTGGACTCACACCCAGGACTGGCTATGTTCTTTCTACTAGACATGCTACCTTAGTCAAAGGGAAGTGGGTGATTAGGAAATTGTCCAGAGAACTGGTAAAATATGGCTTAGTACTCCTGAAGAAGTGAATAATTGTTCCAAGCTTATAAACGTGTCTGACAGGAAGTTTGCTCATTTTTAGTCAATTGTCATCACTCTCTAATTTAAGTACTTTCACATTTAAGGTTATCGATATTTTGAGCTCTTTGAGAAGAGCGTGGCTAAGTTAGCAGCGCCTTCCTGCCACGGTTGGTGTAGACTAAGCTTCCTCTTTACCTTAGAGAGTAGCACTTCCCCCTCCCCCATTTTTACGTTCATGAGCCTTTGGATCTGCGGGAGGGACTGGCCGTGACTGATGTGGGTTGACAGAGTGCACGTGGCTCAAATGAATAGAGCAGAACATTCCTGACTTAGGATGCTTATATCTGGACTGCTGCAAGAACCGACTGCTGAGCAGCAAGACTGCTGCACTACTGATGCTGTCCAGGCATGAGAATAGGGAAAGAAAGTGAGAAAATCCATTGGAGGTTTGGTCGGTATGAGTTTATCATTATTATTGTAAAAAAAAAAACCCACGCATAACATTTTTACCATCTTAACCTCGTTTAAGTGTGCAGTTCACTTGTGTTAAGTACATTCACATTGTTGGGCAACAGATCTCTAGAGCTTTTTCATCTTGCAGTAATGACACTCTATACCCATTAAACATTAATTCCCTCTCTCCATTCCCCTTGGTATCTACCTTGCTACTTTCTGTCTCTATGATTTTGACTACTTTAGATACTGCCTATGAGTGGACTCATACAGTATATGTCTTTTTGTGACGGGTCTATCTCATTTTGCATTTCCTCAAGTTTCATCCATGTTGTAGGATGTGACAAGGTTTCCTTCTTTTTAAAGGTTATATAATATTCCATTGGCTGTATGTACCAGATTTTCTTTCTCGTGATATGTTTTAATACCATCCAATTCATTATTTGGTGGTCACTATAGAAGTGGTTGATTCAGGGACTTCCCTGGTAGTCCAGTGATTAAGACTCTGCACTTCCACTGCAGGGCACATGGGTTCGATCCCTGGTTGGGGAGCCAAGATCCCACGTGCCGCAAGGCAAGGCCAAAAAAAAAAAAAAAAGTGGTTGATTTAGTTGTTTAAACTAACCAGCCAAATAGGATGAAGTAAATGGTTGGCACAAGGGCTGTCAAATAACTTTTTTGGTTTCATTTTACTACTCCCTGGGCCTCATTAATCTGCTCTTTGAGCCATTCTCCACTCCCTAAACTTCTCTTATCCTTTCTGTCACCTCTCTTTTACTCCCACCTAGCTGTCCCTGCTGCCCACTGGCATTGCTGGCTCCTGATAGAGGTGTTTACAGATATTTCAGATTAACTTGCTTACATCTTCCCTGTTTTGCCATTTACCGGCAAGTCACTCCTTCCTTCCACCGCACATCCCTTGGTCTGAATTATCTGGAGTTGGCCACAGACCGTTTCTTTGCTTTGACAGTGAGATAGGTTCCATAGTCACTGAGGCCTTGGGAGGGGGTGGTGGAGGGGGTGGAGGTGGTGAGATTTTCACCTCTGGTGCCAAGAACTTTTAAAGTAAACTTTCTTTCTTTTTTTTTTCTCCCTGGGAAACCCCTTTATTCAAGCAAACCTATTAGAATTCATATTTTCTTGATTCCCTACAGAGCTTCACAAAATTCAGAAGTCTGTCCCTGCAGGGAATTTCACTTGTAATGGCCTTCATTCCAAAGATATAATTCTGTCCTCTTTCAGTATGCACATGGGAGAGTGATGGAAGTGCATGAAGAAAGGCAAGTAACCCCTGAAGAACTTGAGTTTCAGTAGCTTCCATATCACTCAGGGTGATGGAGGACGTTCTGTAGAAATGAAAAGGTTGGCAGGGGAGAGAAGAAGAGACGATGAGGCACATTAGGCAAGAGTTTAAAAAGGGGAAAAGAAGGTGCCTTTTCTGTACTAAAATGACTGTTACTTTTCTTTGTTCTCCCTGGATTGCTGTAACTTTTCATGCATGAATGTTATTATATATAGTTTTTCAAAACAACAGGAAATGCTGAATCCACTTGTATAAAATTGAATTGACATGTAGATTTCAAAGAGGAGGCTTATATTTCTCCTTCTATCCCGTTGTGGTTAGGGTATCTGAGACTTGCAAAAAGTTTAAAGAACAATAGAAAATAGCTTTTCTTCAGGCACACAGAGACCTGAAGTCTTTCAGGGAAGGCAAAGGTCCTCGGCTTGGGGCAGGTGGTATAATGCAGATGGATGAGAGAGAGGAAAGTTTTGTTTCCTTTGTTAAACAGAATGACCACAAAGAACATTGAGTCAAAGTTACTAAAGTCCAAGATGGGTGAAGGGACTGTAAAATAGCACCAAACTTCTTTAAACTGAGTTCAAGTTTCCTGGACAGAAAGAACTACCTCTTAGAATTGCAAACGAGTTTTTAGAACCAAGTTTTACAATTACTGAGAAATACTGGGCAGTAGAAGATATGTTGGACGATTAGAGGTGGTTAAACATAGGTCTGACCTCAAGAAGAATCCGAAGATGTGCCCCACAAACTGTAAGGAGGGAACCTGATGTTGATTTAGGAAAGGTCTTGGAATGGATTACTAAACAGTTGTTTCTTAGTTCTTAGATGAGGAAATGGTGTTTATAGATACTATGGCTGGAAACAAATTATGTCAAGGGATTCTTATTTTCTTTTAAACAGAGTTACCAACTTGGTAAGGTTTCTCATGATACCTTCGTGGATGAGTTAGGGGAAATATAGGTGAGTGTAGTGGCTTTCAAGCTTGTTTTGACTGTGACCCTCAGTAAGAATTATATTTTAGACCATTATTCAGGATATACAATTGAAATAAAAGTTTCATGAAACAATACTTATTTACCCTTACCACACATGATACACTCTGATTTTTTTTGTTGTTGTTCTATTTCATTTTTCTTGAAAACTAGTCATAGGCCATCGTGTTGCTTTCCTGATCCACTATGAATCACACCCACTGAATCTAATGAGATGGAATTGAATACAGACTAACATAAGATCCGGTACTATGATGTATGTGTAGTAAGGGTAAGTCAGTATTGTTTCATGAAACTTTTATTTCAACTATATATCCTGAATAATGGTGTAAAATATAATTCTTACTGAGGGTCACAGTCAAAACAATCGAAAAACCAACAGTGCAAGTACAAGATGAGGAGATGGGGATGAGAGACATGTGAATTTTTAGTCCTCTGTAATCACATCGTACGTCAAAAGTGTCCAAAAATCCAACTCAACTTTAACTGTGGTTTCTTAACCTGTGCTCTTTATTTCCCTAGCATTTTGCCCAAGTGCTTTGGGGGTTGCCATGCAAACTACCACTGGGTGGGAGTGAGCTTGAATAGAGAAGGTTCTAGGATACTACTTCTTGTTTGAATTTGCTGTTTGTATCAGTTTTATAAATGGGGACTTCTTCTGTTTGAAGTAAATGTTCTTTGGCAAAAGTCCTTCTGAAAACCACCAGGCAAAATGACCCGAAACAGAGAATACAGAAAGAGGGTTCTGAGTTAGTCAGAGCACATCTGGATTATTTTACTCATTTCTGGAAGCCTCACTTTCAAAGAGATATTGATAAATGGGAACATGTTCAGAGAAGAATGAGGAGAATGGTGAAGGAACTCAAAACCGTGGCAAGTGAGGTACAGTTAAATGAATCAGGGATGTGACTTAGGAGGCCTGAGAGAGTTGTTCACATATATTGAAAAGGCTGTCATGTGGAGAAGGCAGTTTGGTATAATAGTTTGGTGAAAAGAATGTGAACTTTGGCATCAGGTCAACCAGGTTCAAATTTCAACTCTGCCACTTATTGGTTGTGTGACCTTGACCAAGTTTCTCAACTCCTCTGAACCTTGTTTTTCATGTTTATTAAAAATAGGGGAATATAATACTTCCCTTGAAGGACTGTCATGAGGATTAAATAAGATAATATATATGAAAGTACTCAGTATAGTGCTTGGTTCACAAATATATTTATTTCATAGAAGACAGATTAATTCATACCACGAGGCCTAAAGAGTTGCAGTAAAGACGAGATGGTGAAAGTTAAAGGAAGATTAAAAAGTTAGAGGGATCCCAGAAGAGTTTTCCATCAGTCAGAGACATTCAAGGATGGAATGCGCTGCTGGGGAAAGGTAGTGAGTTCCCTATCCCAAGAGGCATTTGAGGAGACGCTGGACTATTACTAAATGGTGAGAATATTCTGTAGGGAATGACTGGGGAGAGGAGGAGAATTCCCAGTAGACTAGCTCAATAGATTGAATGCATGGGGTCAAGCTTGGCTCCTCCAAAGAACCAGATACTGTTCTTCTTTCATAACCATGAATGATGCCTCCTTCCACTTGTTAGGCCCATCGGACAAATGAGTGCTTTGGGGAAGCACTTTGTAGTATAAAGATGGTCCAACAAACATATACGGAGGACTGGTTATGTACTGGATACTCCAAGTGTGCACATTATGGACAGTGGGTGAACAGGATTATCTGCATACAAGAGGTCCATGGTGCTCGTGTATCTGCTATTGGGCTGATTTTGGGGAGAGCACTGGGCTGGCCCCAAGGAGTAAATCAGCTCTCAAATTTGGTAGCACACCAAGAGACTTGGTCTAACTCCCAATTCCATTCTATTCAGGCACAAGATGGAAGTGAGTTACCAGAGCAAGATGATTCAAAAGCAGCAACGGAAATAAAGAGCCCAATCTCTTCATAATCAACTCATCTCCTGAAGTGAAAGGCCTGGTTGTTTATAGCAGTGCTGACAATGGGAAGTTATGCTTCAGAGTTTATACCGAGAGTTGTTTCACATTTCAGTAAATCAAAAAAAGATATTGATTTTGAACAAATGGCTGATTTTACTGTCAAAGCAAATTTCATTTCTTGAGATGATTAGATTTTACTAAACTCTTTCCTAAGTGCCACTAAACACACATTCTGTGAATAAACAGCATATTCCTCAACCAAATGACATTTGTCACCCACTAAATACAATTATATTTGGTCATCTCCAGTTGTCACTGAAAATGCAGAAGTGGGAAAATTGCACACTGGGAGTCAGAAAGTTTTTGCTCAACTCTTGGCTGTATGACTTAATAATTCTATGGTCATAGCACAATACATAATCCTTCTGACTACCAGTTTTCTTCTCTTTAGATGGGGAGGGTGGCTTCTTCTCTCAAGGGTGGTTGGGTCGTGGAGATAAAATGGAACAGTGTGAGTAAGATGCTTAGCATAGTTCCTGGCACATAGTAAGCTCTCAATAAGTAGTAGCAGTTATTATTAGAATTAACAGAAGGAGAATATTCATAGTCTGTTGAGGATTAGGGCACGCTTTTGAGGATTGATTCTTCCCAGGGGCTCAGGTTTGCCTCAGAAAAGAACAGAAAACAAAGGCATCACGTCCCAGCTTCCAAAGGTATTATACTATGCTAGCATGAATGGGCCTTCCCATGTTGGGGACTTTTTGTGTGTGTGTGTGGGGGGGATTTTAGTTTCCCGACCAGGGATCGAACCCAGGCCCCCCAGGCAGTGGAAGCGCTGAGTCCTAACCACTGGACAGGCAGAGAATGCCCAGGACCTTTTGGTTTTGAAATGTAGGGAGAGTAACAAGGAACTTTAGCAATTGGGTTATATTTCTGTAGAGAAACCTTCATGATGTTGTAAGGGCCCTTGAGAAAACAGTTGATCCATCTTCCTGATTCCAGAGAGGCCTGCATTCCAAGCATTCATAGATTACTGCTATCCAACATTTGCTTTAAAAGTTTCAGAAGGTGGGGATTCTATAAGATCTTTGGATAATGTATGATACTGCCACATTGTCTTAGAATCAGTAAGCTCTTCATAAGGTCTGATTCAAATCTTCATGCTGCAGCACAGGCCTCTATTTTTTCTCTTGCCTCTGCCTGTCAGCAGAATCTGTGTGCTCTCATTTAGACATTTGTCTCTACCCTCACCCATCAATATATTTTGATTTACTGAAATATAAAACTGAGCACTGTAAGCTCAGCTGGATCACTGTAAGTACTACTATAAACAACTGGGGCTTTCCTCTTGGAAGGTGTTATGAAGCTCCCTATTCAGCTTTCTTCCTTCCAGCTCAAGACAGCCCATGTTCTTAAGCAGAGTCATGGGAAACCTAAGTCCCCAATCTGCCACCATTGTCTAAACAGACAGTGGAAACTCTGTCCGTAGAGGCTGAGCACCTGGGAAGCTGTGCCACGCGCTGGCTTCCTCCCGGTAGACACTTTGACCCAGAGCATTTCCTTTGGTGTCTTCCAGCTTTTGTCCACCTGTGCCGCACCTGGGTGCTGATTTGCTTCAATGCCAGATCCTCCCCCTTCCCAGCCAAACATCTCAAAAGAGTGATCTATTTTCACTTTCTTCACTTCCTCACCTCCCACTCTACCACTGCAGTCCAACTCCAATTAAATTGCACTGTACCAAAGGCACTCTTTTATCAGAGTCACGAATGCTGTCCAACCAAATTGCTTCTTAAAACAACAACAGGGCTTCCCTGGTGGCGCAGTGGTTAAGAATCCGCCTGCCAGGGCTTCCCTGGTGGCGCAGTGGTTGAAAGTCCGCCTGCCGACGCAGGGGACGCGGGTTCGTGCCCTGGTCCGGGAAGATCCCACGTGCCGCGGAGCGGCTGGGCCCGTGAGCCATGGCCGCTGAGCCTGCGCGTCCGGAGCCTGTGCTCCGCAACGGGAGAGGCCACAACAGTGAGAGGCCCGCGTACCGCAAAAACAACAACAACAACAACAAAAACACACCTTATTTTACGTGACCTCTAAGCAGCATTTGATATTAACCGTTCCCTTTTGAAAAGCTTGCTTCCCTTGCGTTTTTGGACCACATGCATTCCTGGTTTTCTTCCTACTTGTCGGGTCTCTTCATCTCACTCTCCTTTTTGTGGGTTCCTATTCCTCATTCTTCTCTTGAATATTGTTATCGTTGGAGTTTGGTCTGAAGCCTTCTCTTTTTTTCTGCTTATGTACCCTCCCTGGAAGATCTCACCCACTTCCCTATTTGCCATTACCATGGGATAAAACTGATAATCCCAAATCTCATCTCCATTTTAGGCCTTGATATCCAATTGCCTGCCAGATGTATTTACCTGAACATGCAACGGTACCTCAAACTCAGTTTGCCCCCAGATAAACCCCTCACCCAACCCTCACCCAAACCTGCTTCTCCTCTTCTTGTATTTCTTATCTCAGCGAATGGTACCACTCTACACATACATCCTTAATTCCAAAATTGTCAGTCAGCAAGTTCTTTGATTGTAGCTCCAATATTTCACTAATCTGTCTCGCTTTCTTAATCCACACTGCTGATACTTTAGGCTTGGCCATTATCATTGCGTGCCTATGTAACCCGCATGAAGCTGGGCAGCTTCACGGTCAGGGTCATCACGGAGTTGTATCTCAAAGAAATATCACCTGAACAGCCAAAAAAAAAAAAACTGGAAAGCAATTTAATTTGCACTGAAGTTTCTTGAAAGGGGACTAATCATTTATTTATTGATGTTTTGTCCCTGTCACACCTACATTGCTTTGACTGCCTCTTAAGTGGTCTCCCTGCCTCTAATACTGTTTCCCTCCACTTGATTCTCTATACTACAGCTAGAATGCTCCTTTACAAATGGATTTCCATGTTTAAGACTATTTTAAAAATGCATTTTCTTGCTTAATGCTCTCATTGGCTCCCCATTGTCCGCTGGATAAAACTGGAACTCCATCACGCTTATAAGGTCCTTCACCACATTGCCCGCACTTAACTCCTTCATATTCTTTGTACCATATAGTGTCTTTTTCATATTGGTATATGTGTTAACGATGCCTGCTGAGCACTTACTATGCATGTCCAAAGAAGGTACAGTGGGAAACTCGTTGGATACATAGTTTGGCAACAGAGAGCGAATTATATATTAAACATTGTGATGTTAAATTCCAGGAAGGGAATGAGACCACAGAGAGGATTAGAAGCATTAGGGAAGGGTCCCGTGGAAGAGGTGAGGTGTAAGGGGGGTAGGGAAGGGGATTTGGACCAGCAGAAGAAGTTCCAGTCTGAAGGATCGGGGCCATGAGAAGCAGGCTCCTAATAAAAGTGGAAGGTCATACTCTGGACACTGAAGTAGACATCAGTCCAGACTCATTGTCCTGTGCCGGCCTAAGAGGAAAAATGCCAGATACTCTTTAGGGTGCTTGAAGCACACAACACGAAGAGATGGCCAGCAGCAGAGATAGAAGCCAAATAATTTGGACATGAAGCCTGATTTCTCTCCCAGGCTGTCCTGCTGGTTTCGAACATGTACCCTGACCCACCCCACTTAACTCTCCATCTCCTCCCCACCTCCCCCCGCAAAGTGACTGTTTTTCTCAAGCTGATGTTGTTTAAGGAAAAGGGAAGGGGGATACTGTCAGGGAAACTGAGGCTTGGAATGAAATGTCATAGAGAAACTGTGACTCTGTCTCCTGTTCAGTGGGCTGCACTCTGCATGCCAACCTGAAAGGGATGAGGTAGCTTTTACGGCGGCAGTTATGGCTTATGAGGTGTCGTGTGAAAAAGGACCCTTCTCACGGTGATGAAGATCCTATGTTTGCTCTATTTAGACAAAGAATTCTCTTTTCAGCATAACTTTCCACACCGAAACACAAATTGTTTAGAGCTGACTGACTGCAATACTAAGTGTTCTACTTTAAAACTATTCCCACAAGTGAATCATATACGCGCATCTTCTCTCTTTCGTCCCCCTCCTCCATATAAACACATTCACGCCCTTCCTCACCGCCATAAATAATGCTCCTTTTGCTTGCCTCCCGCAGGACTTTGCATCGTGGAAAATTAGGCTGCTCTAGGACTTGATAGCCTGACCCACTCTTATCTCTCTTAAAGAGGGTTCATTCATTTTGTCAGTTTTCCAGGCCTTCCAATTCCGATTTTATTTTTGTAGTTGACTCTATTTGACTATTTTCTGAGGTTCTGGGGTGAGGCAGGGGCATCCTAACCGTGGAGAATATTGCTGGTTGCCTACTGAAGAGTAATCCTTCATTCCTTGCTAACAGAACCCTGATTTGGGTTCTAGAATTAGGTAGCAGTCTGCTCAGGGAGGTTGACCCAGTTCCAGAGGGTCTGAATCCATTTTGGAGATCCCATTTCCCCTTTGCCAGTGACTCACTTCTGGCCAATGTGACACAAGAAGGAAATCTGCCGGCATCTTTGCCTACTTCTGGTCATCTCACTATGTGAATTAATGAAACCTTATTGTTCAAATCACTTTTAGAAGAAGGAAATCTGCCGGCATCTTTGCCTACTTCTGGTCATCTCACTATGTGAATTAATGAAACCTTATTGTTCAAATCACTTTTAGTTAAGTGTCTTACTACTTGCAGTCAAAACCATCCTCTCTGATACACTAACCAATTCTAAAACTCTCAACTTCTACTGTGATTCATTTGAAAAGATAAATCATCTACTTCATCAGAGTCATAGATTCATGGAATGTTAGTTTGAAAGTCCGTTTGACGACTGTCTAGTCTGTTTGCCTCACTGAACATACCAACTGCTTGTGTCTGCAAACTAAGAAACTCATCCACAAGGTGCTGGGACTGTGCTCTATGCTCTGTAATCTCTACATGTCTAATCCTGATTTTGCATAATTCTGGTAAAATCAGAATTTTGAACTCAGACGGGAAGTACACTGAATTTTCCCTTTTATTCTCATTGGCAAAAGGCTCTCCTAAATACATGTAAAATAGATCTCAGAGGGAATGTTGCTTTTACTTCAAAAAAAAAAAAACCCCACAAAAAACCGCCCTAGAAATAGCTATTTACATAGACATGAATGATAAGTCATGCTCATATATCCATTAAAAAAGATTTCCAGACTTTAGTAGTCAGTACTTTTCCAAATGTGAGTTATTGTATTATTCAAAAATAATAAAATTACATATCTTGGACCATGGTCAATAAGTGAAATTGGCCTTACCCTCTAATTGATTCAAATTTGAGAGACTTTAATGTTCACGCCAACATTCCACCCAGTGGTACTCCCATCCTAGTTTACTCTTTTCTCTCAACTGAGTTTTTCTGAGGAGGAAAAAAGTAACTTACATAAAGAGAAACTTCTGCTATCTGGTGTTATAATGGATACACCAGGCTTCCTTTCTACCTAATTTCTGTATGAGAAAATTGTTATCCGTTTCCATGATGCCAAATGGTGATAGCGCTTGAAAACCATTGGTGCCTACCTGAGTGATGTCCATTCCCGAGTCACAGCTCAGTGGCTGTGTGGAAGTCAGACCGTTTGAGCCGATTACAGTTGTGATCACACCATTCTCATCAATTCTCCGAATCATAGTCCCATCCACAAAGTAAATGAATCCATGCCTATCAACTGTGATGCCTGTTGGGGAAGAGCAATTGAGCATTAGTAGTCTAGAGGGCCACATTTGCGCCAAGATCAGTATTTTGAAAGAAGCCATAGAAATGAAAAGGCATTTTAAAGACATATGGATTCAATTTTGCTCAGCACAGACAGAACAGTAACGGGAGAGGTTTGTTTGGACACACATTCACTCCTCTGTGTATTGAGAAGAAACGACAAAATGTAGTATGTGGAGAGAAAGCCAGTCTAACAATTTTGTTGTCCAGTTTTACATTTCCACCCCCTGGATACTTGCTTACTCCCACAAAAAAAAAAAAAAAAAAAAAAAATCCTCTAAGACAAATGGGAAAAGACAGGGGAGGCAGTGTATGTTACATTTCTTTTAGAGTGCAGATGCACAGGCCGCTGCTTGTTTTCATAGTTGCATTAGAAATAACTGACTTGGAAAGCATTAAAATTATTTTCATCAATTCACTCTCAGTTAACAGAGTCTGTAATAATTCTGATAAACTGGACTGAGTTTTTTCTCTGTATTATCTGTTAAGAGGGCAGCTGGAGAGCAAAATTATGGTGTCACAAAAGGAATGGTTAAGCTTCTAGAAAAAATACAAGTCAATAAAATTCTCACAGTAGTTTTACACACTGTGCTAATTACAGTCTTGTTTCTTGGAAAATATATAAACGCAGTTAGAAGGCTGGGGTTCTAATACTGAATGCACCACTTACAACTGATGTGTGACTTTGAGTCATTCAGCCTCCTCTTTGGTAAAATATGGAAAAGATTATCTGCCTGTGATATTGTGATTTATAATAAAGAATTTTGGTCTCCGTTCCCTTTTCTAACACAGAGCTCCTAAAACTCTTGGGATTGCCTGTGGTGAGAGAGATAAAGGTGACTTTTGTTATGTTAATGAGGTGACTTTGGCTGCACTTTGGCCGAAAGAATAGGCTGGTTGCCAGGAGAACCAACCTGGTGATTAGAGGATTGGAACTTTCAGTCCCACCTCCTGACCTGGGCTGGAGATTGAGTTCAAAGGCCAATGGCCAATGATTTAATCAATTATGATTATGAGGCCTCCACTGAAAACCCAGAAGGACAGGCTTTGGAGAGCTTCCATGTTGGTGAACACAGGGCGATTTGGGGAGAATGGTGCACCTGGAGAGGGCCTGGAAGCTTCCTCTCCTTTTCCCCATACCTTGCCCCATGCATCTCTTCCATCTGGCTCTTCCTGAGTTACATCCTTTTTATAATAAACCAGTTATCTAGTGAGTAAACTGTTTCTCTGAGTTAGCTGAGCTGCTCTACCAAAATAATGGAACCCAAGAAGGGAGTTGTTGGAACCTCCTATCTACAGCAGTTCTGTCCGAAACACAGGTGACAACCTGGACTTGTGATTGGCATGTGAAGTGGTGTTGGGGGAAGGCAGTCTTGCAGGACTCACCCCTTAACCTGTGGGATCTGATACTATTTACGGGTAGATCGCGTCAGAATTAAGTGAAATCGTAGGACACTCAACTGGTGTAGAATTGCTTGGTGGTGTTGTTGGTGGTTCTCCCCATGCTGGAAATTGGTCTCAGAATACCTTTTATTGCTTTACGTGGCTAAAGTGACCAACTGTCCTGGCTTGCATGGGACTGAGGCAGGGTTCAGTTTTAAACCGGCGACAGTCCTGGACAAACTAGGATGAGTTGGTTATTCTATGCCTAGGTTGTAGTAAGTATCTGATGAAATAATGCATTTAAAAAGTGTCAGACACTGATAAAGAACATATGGTTCAACTCCTGCTTCCCTTGCTACTTTGAAAATAACCACATGGCATTACTTTAAAATTAGTTTACAATTTAGTCTTTTCCTAGTTCTCCTTTATTCAGACCTTGTGAAACTCACAATGTATGTTAAAGTTAGGAAGATCTGTGATAACCAGCATGTCCTCTTAGGGCTCATGCGTGCACCCACACACACACGCACACGCACAATAATTTTCCTGGCAAAGAGTGAACTCATCTAAAGACAGTTTATAAACCCAACTTAATAAACTGCCTTTAGATGAGTTAGTTCATTGGCAGGAGGTTAATATTAAGGCTCGACTTTATGATGTACTTTGATTAATCCTGATGTTCCTCATGAAGTATTAATCCTTAACATCTATGAAAGTTACAGATTCATTTTTTAAAAATAAATTTATTTTATTTATTTTTGGCTGCATTGGGTCTTTGTTGTGGTGCGTGGGCTTCTCATTGCGGTGGCTTCTCTTGTTGCAGAGCACAGGTTCTAGGTGCGCCAGCTTCAGCAGTTGCAGCACGCGGGCTCAGTAGTTGTGGCTCGCCAGCTCTAGAGCACAGGCTCAGTAGTTGTGGCGCACTGGCTTAGTTGCTCCGCGGCATATGGGATCTTCTGGGACCAGGGCTCGAACCCTTGTCCCCTGCATTGGCAGGCGGATTCTCAACCACTGTACCACCAGGGAAGCCCCAGATTCATCTTAACTTTCCCTGAATGCCTCTAAAGTCATCTACGTTTTGGTGAGTTCTCCAAGGAAACCAGCGTGTCCAAACAAGGGCAATTCCATGTCAGTAAGTGCCTTTATTATTTTGGGTGGCATAAAGACCTTAAAGAAGGTTTTTAAAAAGACTTTCAAGACCACGGCAGGTCAAAGGATGATGGCATAGGAACATTTCTTTCATCTCCAGAATATCTGGACTGAAGATGAATCAAGGGGTATTTCTGCTTTCTATTTTTCTTTGTGTTTTGGCGAAATCAATTTCTTAAATGCCTAGAATTTGGTCTGGTGTGTGGCAGGCCTATGATTTGGGGTCACCTTCTATGACCTCTGTATTCAATATCACTGAATGTGAACTTGGAAATCTGGCTGTCATAAGGGGATGAACTGAAAGATCAAGACTCAAATCTGGAGAGAGAAAGGCTAAGAGCAGACAGGCTTGAAGTGTATAAAATCATGAATTATCTACCAAACGCATACTGAATGGCACTGTGCCAAGTTCTGTGCGCGCTAAAGGACGAAGAATTCAGGTACATGGAAAGCAAGACTAAGAGGATACTGTGAAGGTGCTGCTCTAACTGGGAGATGATAAACTTAGAGAATCAAATCCCTGAAAATTGAAACAGATTCCCAAAAGGTAAAGACAAATGTATTCCTCCAGAAACTAGCAGTACAGAAACATACATCTTTATGCTGACATCAGGGAGGACCATTCTGTTCCTTGACTACTACACTCCTCACCCCCGCCAGAGGGTGGAGTTTGGCCTGAGCTGGGGAGGATAATCTTGGACTTTCATGGTTTTCCCACTTTTAATTTTCGTGAACTTCTAAACACTGAACTGCTCTCTCTCTGTTCCTGTCAGCTGAACTCCACAGATGAGGCTTATTAAATCCTCGCTGTTGGCCTTCGGGGCTCATTTGGCTGACAGTTTGTAGGATATTCTCCTTTCATATATTTGTGTAGCAATTTCTTTTATCGCGGTCCAAATTCCAAAATACTCCAATTTTTGAGATTCTTTAATTAAATTTAATTGGGTTATACTGATGTTCGGAGTTGAAAAAGAAATAGTAGAAAGGGCTTTGAGGGACTGTGTGATAGGTGCTTTATTTATGCATCTAGGCATATTTTCTATGTACATATTTTCATTTCCTCTCATTTTCCTACCCCAACCAATGAACCAACCAAACAACCAACACACAGACAAATTCCCCAAACAACTAGTTTTACAAACTCTTTGCTGGTGAGGTTTAAAGGGTATTTAATTTTCACTGAGGTTAAAAACCAAACTGGAAATCACGGGTAAGAAAAAGAGAATTATTTCTGCTATTATTTGGCTGGGGAGCGGGAGGGGGTGTGGTCATCTCCCATAATGAGTATCGGTATAGCCCGGGGATGTTGATGACGCAGTATGATCTATTACTGTTTGTTAGACTGAGTGGGAGGAGGTAGCACATGCCCAGTCTATTTTAAATTTTAGTCTTCAGAGATGGGGACGTGAGTGATTTCAGAGCACATAAAGCCATCTGGGGCTAGCAAGATCTTACAGATTCAATAAGACGTTCATATTTTGATATAGTTGTACCCAGATTTCCAAAATTTGTTACCCAATGCTGTGGGCATAATTTGTTCCAAGGGTCACGTCCCTTGATGTGCTTACTTGACAGGGTTTTCATTAGCACTTAAAACACAATGGAAGGCACAGTCTTTGAATGAGAAAGGAATTAAACTGCATTGAAAAGACTCACTTCCAGGGTTTAAAATTTTAACCAGTATTCATTTTTAGAGCAAGCAAAAAATATATAGCTCTGTGCGATTACCACAAGGTTAGGCAGTGATGCGGGGTGGGTGGGATAGGGGTGGGACGAACCACCAAGGAATACACTTCCCTCAGATGCCCAGACAGCATGTTTAGCTTGGAGCACATTTTTACATTTGTGAGAAAATAAATAAATCCTTGTAAATTAGTGCATATAATGAAAGCACTGACAGACCATAACCTGGAAGTGTGAATGGTGCTGTCTCCATTCATCAGCATTAAGCCCTAACAAGCTCTTTCTATGGAGGAAACTGCTCATAAATAAAGTGCATCTTGTAAAAAAAAAAATTATTCGCAGTGTCTTATGCAAAGTAGGGGACATTATATAATATCTGAACTGCAGGCTCTTTTCTCTGTGAAGCATAGCTCTGTATGAAACAGCTGCAAATTAACGGGCGAAAGTATTTGACTTCTACCCTTGTCTTATTATCCTCTAATGAATAAATACTATAATTCTTAAGAAGACAATTGCCTAAAGCTGGGGCAGCCTGGATAGTTACTAATAAATTTATCACCTGTTGGGGAAGAGGATGCTGCTGATCGATACTGAAGCAGCAGGGGCAACCTGATGTGGTATCACTGAGAGTCCAGATGTGGAGGTTAACAGCCTGGAAATAGTAGCTAAAATCCCAAATTAGATAACAGAGAAGATCAGAGTTTTTGGCTGTGCAGAATGCCAATTTCAAATGTTGGCAGAAGGCATCTCTGTATTTAATTTATAAAAATTACAGCTGTTGAGGCCACCTACATTTTTATTATTTCTGTATTAAAAATGAACCTTCTTTCAGAATATAAGCTTTGGAAAGTAGTCATAAAATTCTCTCCATCTACAGCCCTAGCAAGCACAAAACTGAAATACTGCTTTTTTTTTTTTTTTCCTGCCACAATCTGCTCTTTAATTTTATGAGACAGAGGTAAATGGTTAAAATAAACTTTCAGGGAATGTCTTAAGTGCAATATGGCATCAGTTCAATCTCCAATACTGAGTGTGCTGAATTGTGTAGCTGACATTAGCCAGTTGATCATAAAGTGCCCTTTAAGTCAAAGAGTTTAAATTTTTTGCTTTGTTTCTGTGCATTTCAATTCTCTGAAAATTGGTATCATATGTGTGGTCTATATGGAAATTCTCCACTAGGCAGAAAAGTCCATTCCCCAACTGATCTAACTACTGTCCACTTACAACTACCTACCAAAAATCAGAAAGGGCCAAGTTACTTCTGTACAATAAGCCTGTTATCTTGCTAGGTAGACACCAAATGGAGCTTCTAGAATTTGGAGGGATTACAAATATCTGTGTGTTACTAGGGTTGGAAGGAAGCAGAGCTTAATGACCAGCTGAGATGATTTCACTGTGTGGTCAACAATGAGAACAGGAGTTCTCAAATATGACACTCTAATAAACCTACCGTAACATTACAGGACAAGTGAATAGTGTGAGTTATTTAATCAGATGACCTCTTTAATTAAAAAAAAGTTACACTATATTCTAACAGTAAAGGTCAATTTCCAAAGAATTTAAATACAAATTAAAAATGATAAGCATTCAGACTAATATGTCCTTCCTTTCAAGACTCAGAAGGCACTCAGAGACATCACGAGGAATGAGAGATTCGTGGGCTAGTTAAACCAAGAATTGTGATTGAGAGAAAGGCAGGTAAGGCCACTTGTCTTCACTTTCGCTCCTTCTGATTCTCTCAAAGCTTTAGCCCCCCAGGCAAGGAACAGTGAATGAAGAGCTCTCCCACCTCCACCAGCACTATTTTCCTAAAAGTTTACTGGGAAAGTTGTTTTTGTCCTCACTTATTAATTTATTCAGGATTTATTTTGAACCTATTATATGTCAGGCACTGTGCTAGGCACTGGGACTACTGCAGACTATAAAACAGATATGGCACTGCTCTTGAGAAGCTCAGAAACCAGTGGGGGAGACGGAGAAATAACCAGGCAATTACAGTGCCTTGAGATAAACACTAGTTTGGGGCAAGTCCACGGTACCATGGGAGCAGCCTTGGGGGATGGGCTGGGGAAATGAAGGTCACTAGTGTTTTCTCAGATTATAAATCACACGTAAGCAGAAATCTGAAGGACTATGTTGAATTTCTGATGAGCCCAGTGTGAAACCCAGGTAAGCACCACAAAAAACCCATTAAGGCTGACTATTATCACTAAATAATAACCATTTTCATTTGCTGAGAATACTAAGATATTCCAGGCACTGTGCTGGACTCTTTTTTTTTTTTTTTTTTTTGCGGTACGCGGGCCTCTCACTGTTGTGCCCTCTCCTGTTGCGGAGCGCAGGCTCGGCGGCCATGGCTCACGGGCCCGGCCGCTCCGCGGCATGTGGGATCTTCCCGGACCGGGGCACGAACCTGTGTCCCCTACATTGGCAGGCAGACTCTCAACCACTGTGCCACCAGGGAAGCCCTGTGGACTCTTTACATACATTTTCCCTTTTTAATCCTCACAGTAGCCCTGTGAAGTAGGTATTATTAGTGTCATTTTTTAGAAGAGGAAATAGAGGTTCAGAGGTCAAATGACTAACTCCAGGTTGCCAATGCTAGATTTAGCTCATGTTCGTCTGACTTTCAATGTCCATTCTTTTGATCCCTATCCCATGTAGCCTAAGTGGGGCTATCAATCACTTTACCACAGGAGTGGTGTACAGAATGGTTTCTGAGGGTCCAGAAACTCCATGAAATTATCTGCAAAAAGTTTCGTGTATGTGTATCGTCATGAGGAGATGGTCCATTGCTTTTGTTAGATGGTCAAAGTGATCCATGATCCCTCCCCTGAAATTGTAAGAATTCTTATATTCCTGTAGAGCTCCTGGACCTTTTCAGAATTATTCTTCAAAGATATTCTGCAGCTTCATTCCTACAGAGCTGGTGAGTTTTAGGAAAGCACCCAGAGTTTCCATGTGATAGGGACTTTGGTAACTTGACTATTATTTATGATCTACTAAATAAAAAGGAGACCCCAGAAACAAGGGTCACAAACTCATATGTCATCAGGGGACAGGCAGGTAGCATTAGTCTGTGAGTTAGGTCAGGTGTTACATTATACAAGTTCTAGGGGAAACGAAGGTTAACTAAATAATGCATGTCCCACCTAAATGCACTCAATCTTTTTTTTTTTTTAATAAAGACACAGAGTGGGACAAATGAATTATATTTTGAACCAGATTTATTCCCTGAGTTGCCAATTTATGATGCTTGCTAGAGAACAATCAAGAGGAATATATCATCAGTGAAGAGGCTGCTGTGAGCAGACAAGATCCATGAACTTAGAATAAATCTAATAACTAGTACTGCCGTTAAAAGTTATGTCCTGATAACAGAGATTTCCCATAAACCGCCTGCCTCCACATGCATACCTCTCCCACTATCAATGTCCTGCACCAGACTGGTATGTTTGTTACAATTAATGAACCCACACCGACACATCATTATCACCCAAAGACCATAGTTTACATTAGGGTTCACTCTTGGTGTTGGACACTGTCTGAGTTTGGACAAATGTGTAATAGCATGTTTCCACCTTTAGAGTATCAGACAGAGTAGTTTCAGCGTATAAAGATTCTGCTTAATTTTTCTGTGAACCTAAGACTGCTCTAAAAAATAAAGTCCAGTTAAAAAGAAGTTATGTCTTGGTTTATAAGCTCTGAGAAACCAAAGATAATCAAATCTAGTTCCAATTCTCCATCACGGGAAAATGAAATCCCTGGATGGCTAGTGACACAATACTTGCTAAGCATGCAGCTTCTTTTGTCCCCACCAAGATCAAAGCTCAGAATTTATGACAAGTTCATCAAATTTAGACAAATCAAACCAGAAAAGTAGGTGTTCAAGCTGAACTTGACTTTGCTCTTGCTCTGTCCCCCTTCTCTTCCTCATCCTTCCTTCAGGAAGCTCTCCCCCTTTAGTACGGCGGAGACAATGCTATGTATTCAGGTCATCCTATCTGTTTTTCTTTCTGAGAATACAGCTAGATTACATTTCCCAGCCTCCACTGCAGTTAGGTGTGGGAAGAAGTGATATATGCTACTTCTAGGCCTGGTCCCTAACAAAACCTCTGTTGAGCTCCTTTATGGAGCCCCCCCTCCCTCTAGGCTGGCTGGATGCAGAGTACCCACTGGAGGACTCCAAGGCCTAAGAGATTGACAAGCCACTAGATGGAAGGAGCCTGGCTCCTGAGTCACTGCTAGGAGCAGGGATTTCTCCTATCCCACAGGCAACCTTTTACTGCACTGTGATGTGAGCAAGAAATAAACGACTATTTTGTTAAGTCACTGAGATTGTGTGTGTGTGTGCGTCTGTGTGTAATATATAGTTGTTAGCTTGGCCTCACTATTACATTCACCAACCACCAATTCAAATCCTGTTTATCTTCTAAGGTTTTTATGAGATGTTTCTTTTCCAGGAAGCCTTCTCCATAAACTCCACTTTCTGGTCTGTTTTCTAACCTAAAGAAGCTTCTTTTTTTTTTTTTCAAATGTGAATTATCCAGTCATGCTCTGTCTAGGCAAAAAGCTCCTTGAGGGCAAGAACTGGATTTTATGCTTTAGTTTTATATCTCAACAAATCCAGTAGACCCGGGCACAAATGTTCAATAAACCTTGTTGAATTACAGGCTTAACTGCCACGCATCTATAATGAAGCACATCTATCTTGAATCAAATAAAGCATGCCACGATGTCAAGATCTGCATATGAATTTCTCTAAAAATGAGTTTAGAAAGGAGGCAATGGTAATCTCTTTCTCCAAAGACCTTTAAGAGGAGTACAGCCCCCTATCAATTAGTGATGATGAGAATATGGGAAAAAGGGGAATCGACCACTCGGAGAAAATAGCATAAGGACCATGGATCAAATTAACTGCAACTGAATTTGATCCATGTAGATAGCTACACTGAATAGCTCAGGTTCCCTGCAAATCCACTTTGCTCTATCAACACAACTTTGTGTTATGATCTTATGACCTCTTCCAACCGTACTCTAATGTTAGGAGTTCTAAGGAAACAGCAATATCTCAAGATTTCACCTTAATTTGCTTCACTCTGGACCACATAAGGGAAAGCAGAGAGAACACTGGCTCCAGGGTCACATCAGGGGATCTGGGCTTCAGGATGACCTCTCTTACAGATTAGCTGTAGAACTTGTCTTGATTTCCTAACCCACACCCTACCTACTGCACAGGGTTAAAACAGTGTGAAGCTCACAAGGGCCAATGAAATAAGAGCCCTTTGAAGAGGATGAAGTCTTACAGTGGTGCTAAGTGGTGTCCTAATTGCTCAGTCATTGCTGTAATTCTTTCTGAAAGTGACTTTTCTAAGCCTTAGAACCATAGACAAAGATTTCCACATAGGCTCTGCTTCAACATTTTAGGCTCTTCTATGTTGGACAGACATAGTCGAAGCTTTAAGTCCATAACCCGGGTCAGTGGCAGAGTGCCCTATGTTAGATTCACCACAGAGACAAGGCAGAGGTTGAAAACAATTTTGTTAGCTTAGGGGAAATACTGCACTACTGAACTACTGGTGTAGAAGCCTTCAAGCTTTTATAAGATAGCTAAAGTTTTCATCCAGAGAATCAAATAAATGAAGCTCCATGCTGTGCAACTGGCTCAGGGAGACCCTGGGCTGGGGGTGGTGCTGGTGTCTCAACATTTAACAGTGACACCAAACACTAGGGATGGTATGAGTTATTTTTCCTTGCTTTATAGAGGTCTGTGTGTGTGTGTGTGTGTGTGTGTGTGTAAGCGATTGGGTTAAATAGACAGTTCTAGTTCAAGTTGAAATGCATACCTCATGTTTTATTTTTATGCTAGAATTCTTGCTCAAAAGATGCCTATAGGTTGAGATTTAAGGGGACTCAGTACATTTGGGCTAAGATAAATGAGGTTTATTGGACACGATCTGAATATTTTATATCCCCCCCCCTTAAAAAATTCTTCAATTATCAAGCAACTGTATTTGGGACACTACTCAGATACATTTTGAAGAAATGCCTTTGTCATCCTAAGGAAACAAACCACCTCACAAGAACCTTACGCGAACAATTAGCTTGAAGAGGGAAAGTTCATTTATTGCCCATGAACCAGCAAAAAACTAATTGCAGTTGTTACACTCTGGGGGAAAATGAGACTCTTTCAAGATATGTGAACGACCAAAAGGTTCTGATAAAAAAGCAAACTAAGTAGAATACCTTGGCCTGAATACTCAATAAAAGGAGGATATGAGGAATTAAGCCTGACAGTGCTTACTATTCACAATAGTGGGCTAACTCAAGAAGAATGAAAATTTCTGCAGGAAAGTTATTTGCATGTAGTATCTATTCAAAGACAACGCGGAAGGCCCATTTAAAATTCTTCCAACAGCCGTACATCTTGACTAATGAAGCTAACACTAGAAGAGAAGTTCAGGAAGCCAGAAAGGCAGGGTGATGAACACTCTGTGAATACAATTTTCGAACATTTGAAATGAGGTTTAAAGAGACACTTAGGAGGACCAGTTTGGGCTTAATCAAAAATATATTATTAGAACAACAACAACAAACACAAATATGACAGTTGAGTAAAAGAAAAAAATTAAGCAAAGCAGTTGTCCAATGAGACAAACAACTCTTTGACTTTTTCTTTTCCACGCTCTGACCTACAGGTTTGACAATCTGAGTGCAGAAGAAGGTTACACTGAAAGGTATTGAAAAAAACTGGGATTTGCTGTTCAAAGGGGGCTGGTGACACCTCTGGCCTTGTCTTGATTGAGACTGGGGTTTCCAAGGCCATTTCCCCACCTTTTTCCCTCTAAGTTCAATTACCCAGACATGTTCAGGAGAGCTATGAGAGTAGCACATCAGGGTAGAAGCTATGAGGAGATCCTGTTGTGAGGCTGACTGTGGCTTTCAAAAATTTACATAATCTCCCAGTCCTTGGGGTTTTGCCTTTGTCTAATTGCGAGAAGAAAAGCTGAGATGCCCATGTCAGTGGATTACTGTAAAGACCAAATAAAATCACATCGGAACAGAATAGTCTGTGAAATTGTTTTGAAAGGTTAACACAAATGGTGTTAATATTTCTGTTCTTGATTAACTGTTAGGTTTCTGGCATCTTGCTGTGGATTACCTGTTACATGATGACCTGCTTCAGCACAGCTTGACTTAGATGGCAGGAACCCTCTGTGCAATTCTGTCAGCGTCTCCTCCATGCTGATGGTGACGAGCAGTCTGTACAGGGGTCCTGTGTTACTTTTCCAGTCAAACTGGTCTATTCACTGTCTCTGAAACACATCTTTCTCTTTCCCTGGTTATCACTACATATTTGCCTGCACTACTCCTGTGCCCGGAATCCCCTCTCCCTCTCCTAGTATCCAGATCCTACTCATCTTTTAAGACACAGTGCAAAGTCTAGCCTCAATAATTATAATATATAAACTAACTCAAAGACTTGCAGATATCTTGATGGAGGTACTTCCTTGTCGAGTATATCAAACAATTTCATCAATCTTGTCTGATGGTAGAAATCTGAGCCTCTTAGAAGAGATGTGTTATTCCACCGATATAAGTGGCTGGGAATGAGGATCACATCAGGTATACATCATTAAGCTGCAAATCTAAAGCGTGGCCTGTAACTAAGAGTGTGAGGCTTTTTGACTAGACTCCAGAATGCATTTTACATACTGAGATAGGGTCATTTTAACCAACCCATTTCAAGACCACCCCAGCCTTCGTAGGAGGAGCTGAGTCATTCACTTCCCACTTAGGTGGCCTCTTTGTTCTCCACTGCCCTACCCTTACTTCTTTGCCTTGTTCTTTGATCTCATTCCTTTATGAATTCACTTAACCTACCAGGAAGAGAGGTTAGAATCTAGTTCCCAGTTTTTCTTTACCCACGTGTCCAGTCCTTTTTCAGATTCCTTTCCTTTCTTCCACATCTTCCCCCTTCTGCTCATTTTCCTCTCCCCTTTTCTCCAAATCCCAACCAGCTCTCCATTCTCTGAGCCCCTCGAGTGCTTATGGTTTATATCACACAACCTTATGCTGATTACTGTTTCCTCTGACGATGTCTCCCTTCATTGCCTAACCAGATCATATTTCACTCACAGGCAGGGATCAAGCCTTTTTACTGCACTTATAATTTCCAAATTTCCCAATGCAGACCAGATTGTCTGCTGCTTGAAAAGCTCAACAAAACACTGAAGGTCAGTGAACATGGTTCTTTTTCTACTAAGATATACCAGGAGCATGACATGGGTCTGACAGAGTAGCTAAAACCAGTGGGAGTCTTATAAATAGTATAGTGGGTCATTGACACTAGTGTCTCATTGACACTAGTTAAATATGTTGAAAGTATTAGTTAAGATGATGGCACCTCTGGACACCTGCTTGATAACCAGGAGATCTTTGTTGTAACAAGAGATGGTTGCAGTGTGTGACGACAGCATTTAGCATAGTTCCTGCCATACAGAAGTGCTTTATAGAATAATAAATGACTAAGCTCTATATTAGAAAGAGAACAATTTGAGCAATTAGAAAAAACCAAATTAATAAGAGCCAACAAGTCTAATAAAGAAGGTAAAACAAAAGGAAACAGGCATTTACAGATACTGCTAGATAACATTTTGCAGCTGCAATGGTTCCTTAATTCAACTGCTCAAAATATATTCAGCATTTCCAGGAACCAGGAAGATATCAATTTAGGGCCAATTCAGAAGGCAGTGGTTTTGGTCATGTATTAATTGACTAATTTTTTTTTAAACATTCAAATAGATTATTTGAATAAAGACATGCTGTTAAAACTAGACCAGATATACTTGGGAAATAAAATAGTGCCCAGCATAACTAAAAAAACCCAAACAAACAAACAAAAATGAACACCCCCCCCCCACACACACACAACCACATAAAGAAAGGTTTTGAGGGCGCTAAGTGTTGATCTCTGGGTTTTCAAAAATTTCAAGCCTAACAGGCTAAAATCAGAAGATGTAAAAGTAGCCCTTCTTCAGACCGCTCTCCCCAGAGATGCCCCCAGTTTCACCACTCTGGGAAAAGTGGGAGGCACCTTTTGAGGGACCTCAAGCCCTAAGGTAGGGCTGGGGCAGTTGACTGCCTACAGTTCTGGTTTTACCTTGTTCAAGAGAACACAGAGAAAAGATTATAGAAACCAAAGTAGATAGTCTTGGCAGAAGGCATTCTGATGGGTTTTTGACTGGGGGGTGGTAGTGGGGAGGAGGACAAAGCAGACCTATCAATCCATTACCATGGCTTCAGTTTCCTTGGGTTAGAGACGCCTTCCACAATGAGGAATGATTCCTGCCTTCTAAGGGAAATTACTGCTGTAATCAGCTTTCTTTCCTGAGCAAATACTGGTAAAATGGGGCACCTACCCACCTTCCTTTCCCCAAAAACCTCTTATACAGTCTAACAAGCCTTTTGAAAGACCAAATGGAATAGCTAGTAAATGAAACTGGAAGAAAAACAGAGCAAAAAACACTGCAGCTTCCTGGCTAGGCTTTGATATTTGGGGCTTAAAGACAGCCTCACATTTCAGTTATTAAGCCTTTGATTCCTCAGAGAGAAACTTTAAATGGCCCAGGACTCACTCGCAAGGGAACAGTGACTTTCTTTGGTCAATGATAAAGCTGACTCATTATATCAAGGCTCTTTAATATTAAGGAAGTTCAGTGTCAGCCATTTAGGGAACTCCACATATGGACACACACTAGATGTGTTGGTGAGCTCTGCAGCTAATGGAAGAGCCTCACTCACATCCAATCAGTTCAGAAAATAAGGGATTAATACTGGCCACTGTAGGGGTCCCTGAAGACCCTACTCCAGGGCCAAAGCTGGTGTGTGTTCTGATATGTTGGTTCCTGTGCTTTAAAGGTTGTTAAATATTTTGAACACTGTCTCTGTATGACTGAAAGCCTTATTTAAAACAAACACTTTTTAAAATGGAATTTTCAGGTATAAATTTGCAAGTTGTTTTCTAAACCCTATTTCTGACTTAACATTTTTTTTAAATTATGAAAGATTTCAAATGGTCGACAACTCAGAAAATCATTACACACTGCCATGCATCTACCACCCTAATTTAATAGGTGTTAACATTTGTTTCATATAGCTCTTAAAAAAAAGAGAAAATATTATGAATACAGCCAAAACCCATGTCTTTATCTCTGTTCCCTTTTCCCTTCCCTCCTCAGAGGTAAGCACTAGTCTGCAGTTAGTGTGATCCCCTTGCATGTTTTTATACATTTGCTACATATGTATATGTCAAAAAATAATATACAGTATGTTTTTATGCTTCAGAAATTTATGTAGGAGATGGATGGTGGTGATGGTTGCACAACAATGTGAATGTACTTAATGCCTCAGAATTGTACACTTAAAAATCGTTAAAATGGGGGAATTCCCCGCTCCAGTGGTTAGGACTCCATGCTTTCACTGCCGGGGCCTGGGTTCAATCTCTGGTTGGGGAACTAAGACTCCGAAAGCCGCAAGGTACAGCCAAAAAAAAAAAGTTAAAATGGTAAATTTTGTTTTGTATATTTTACCACAAAAATATGCTAATGATATCACATCATATATATTCTTTTGTAATTTTCTCTTTCATTCATGCAACCTTATGTTTTGTGACTTAATGTTTTTACACGGGCATCTAGTTAATTCATTTTTACTGTTGTATAATATTCCATCATTTGACCAAACCCGATTGACAGATTATTAGGTTGTTTCCATTTTTTATACTGTAATGACAGCGTAGCACATCTCCTTATACACATGTGTACTTGTGACTTTCCATACATTTTTCTTCAGCCAAGCTCCCTTCAGTACCTCTCTCCAAGTATTTTAAAAACATAGTTGCAAGTTTTCCTTTTAGTTGGACAATGTATTTTGCAGGCAAAGAGAATTAAAGTAGGGCTGTGTATATACAATCAACAAAGTTTGACAGAAGAGAATTTGAATACAGTAAAACAATTTTGAAAACAAAATGTTTACTACTAGTCTTGAAAACAATCCAGTTAATATTAGTTTAAAAAATTATTGGGCTTCCCTGGTGGCGCAGTGGTTGAGAGTCCGCCTGCCGATGCAGGGGACACGGGTTCGTGCCCCGGTCTGGGAAGATCCCACATGCCACGGAGCGGCTGGGCCCATGCGCCATGGCCGCTGAGCCTGCGCGTCCGGAGCCTGTGCTCCGCAACGGGAGAGGTCACAACAGTGAGGCCCGCGTACCGCAAAAAACAACAACAAAAAAACAAAACAACAAAAAAAATTATTTACTTACCCTCCTTATCATCATACTTTATTTAGTACTTGATCTGTGCCAGGTACTGGCTTAACCCATATTGTGTCATTTTATCCTCTATAACCCTACAAGGAAGGTAGGAGCACTGTCTCCATCTTACAGATGAGAAAACAGTGGCTCAAAGATGTTAGTAATAAATTCGAACTCATTCTTACCTGCCTGATTCCAAAGTCTCTGGTTTTAACTACTCTAAACACTTCCTAAGTTTTCCAGATTTCACGGGGCCCAAATGGGAAATACAAAGAGTACGATTTAAAGGTCATTGAAAGGCCTGCCCACTTGCCTTAAAAGTACCTTTACTACAGGAAGGCTTTTCTAGAAGGACACATACTTTAGAGATCTTAAGGACATATATTGCATATATTGCTAAATCTGACCAAATAAAGTTAGAAAACTTCTACACTGTTAAAAGAAATGACAAACTTGGAAAATATTTGCAACACATAGGAGAGACAAAAGGATGTTTTTCTTAATTTTCAAAAGAGAAAGATCAACGGCTCAGTAGAAAAATTGGCAGAGGATATGAAAGTGAGTTTACTGGAAAAGAAATACACATGGTCACAACAGATATGAAATGACACTCCTCTTCACCTAAAATTAAAGGAATTCAAATTAAAGCTACAAGCTATGAGATACCATTTTCCACTGATCAGATGGGCATATATTAAGGGGTTTAATGATAGTGTGGCTGAGGGTATGGCAAAATGGGCATCCTTACACGCTATTGGTGTAAATGTGTTCAATCTTTTAGGAGGGCAATTTGGTAATATCTACTACTGCCGAAAATTAATCCGGTGTATATACTCACAAAAGTGTTTCAAAACACGTGAATTAGGTTGTTCAATGCAGTGCTACAGTGATAAAGGATTTAAAAAAAAAAAAAAAACAACATCAATCAAGAAGCAAATTACTAAAAAAAAAAAAAAAAAAAGAAGCAAATTACTTAATAAATTATGGTATGTCCATATGTTGTAATATCATACATCTCTTAAAAACAGAGGCAGATATATACATGCTTTTATGGAAAGATCTTCAAGAAATATAATCAAATGAAAGAAGGAGGGTGAGAAGTAATGTCTATGATATGATTCCTTTTATGTAAGAGAAAAATACATATAGAGGTCTCAAAGGAATCGCAAGAAACTGTTAACACTGGTTACCTTAGAGAGAGGGACTGGGGTGTGTGTGTTTGTGGTAAAGAAGCCTAGAATTTTCTTTCTGTGCTTTTCTACAGAGTTCCAACTTCCAAACCACAGACATATATTACTTCCATATTTTTATCTTTCAATATCAACAGGGCTTATCTAGATGGTGAGATTATAGGCCATTTTAATTTGTATTCTTTATATTTCTCTTTCTTAAAAAATAATAAATATAATTAAAATGTCCTTTACCACGGGCCTGCCAGGATGCCTTCAAGGTCTTCCACTGAGCTTTTTTCCTTGGCTGATGGTACAGCCCCTCCAGCAGGTCTCCAGTAACATGCTCAGATGAGAGCAACCCACTGGCAACCATCAGTACTATGAGACCCTCTCTGGAAAGCTGTCATTTATGAAAGCAAAGAGACCTGGGTCCTCAGAGGTCGGTCATAGGACAGGACAGAATGTGTGTGTTTTAAAATAATATGCTTTGTCTTTTGTTGCATTATAAAAATAACAAATGCTCAGAAAATTAAAGAGAACAAAGGCAAATCACTCAAAATTCCTTATGAAGCAATTATCATCGCTAACATTTACTTTCTTTATTTTATTTTATTTAAAAAATTTTTTGGCCATGCCGCACAGCATGTTGGCTCTTAGTTCCCCGACCAGGGATTGAACCCACGCCCCCTGTATTGGAAGCGTGGAGTCTTAACCACTGGACCGCCAGGAAAGTCCCATTGCTAACATTTAGATAAACTTCCTCTCAATTTTTTTTCTCTGTACATATATACCACCCCTGCCCCCTTACAGATGTAGCAGTATACAGTACATAGTTTTGTATCCTGAACTTTCCACTGAGTATTATTTTGTGAGTATTTTCCTTATACCTGCAGGTTTGGGGGCTATGGGAATGGTCTGTTCTGGGTGCAGACAATGAGGGGAGTGCATTTTTGATAGGAAAATTAAAAACAATAATAAAACTGATGAATAACAGGACTGTGTTTACTATCCCCATTCACTGGAAATTGTAAACAACATCAGGATAAAATATTCTTCGCACTGTCCAATCTCCCTGTAGCATACACCACTGTATGCCCACACAGCTCTGACTAGGGGAGAGGGAAGGGAAAGGCTGGATTTCTATCTCGGGAAGACAGGCTGAGGGCTGCAGGGAGGGGGCTCAGAGTTAGCCAGGGGAGTCCCTGAAAGAGGGAATGAAGAGGTGACATTTCAAACAGCCTCTCCTTTACTGCTAGTTTGTTGCTTAGTTAGATTCAGTTCACTTGAGAATCTGCTTGACTTAAAAAAAAAAACTTAGCAGTTGTCTTATGTGCATATAACTTAAGTCATTAGTACCTTCAGAATGCTGGTCTAAACACCCTCTGTTGTGCCATCTCTAATCCTTGGTCTGAAATGGCCAAAAAACGCAATTAATTGATCAATTATAAAATAAAAATGGGCTTCCTGACTCCATTTCCAGCTGTGTTTTAGCCTGTGATGATGTTAAAATAATGGATTTCCTTAGTTATCTAGGTTTGCTGCATGTTGTTTGAGTTTTACACTCTACTAATTCATCCAGTATGGCTGGAGGATCAATGAAGCTAAAAACATCTTCTGATGACTCCTCTGTTGTGGAGCGAATATTCTTGGTTCCCTGGGAAGTCAACCCACGGTAGATTTCAGATTCCTTCAAGAATCAGCAAAGCATGCTAGACTCACCAGGAAATGACTTCCTCATTTCTTTGATTTTACGGTCAGCTCCATGCATTTGGTAAACTTGAAATTACTGGGCCATCTTGTACTGATGGTGGAGCAATATGGGGCCATGATCAAAGCTTTAGCTCTAATACAGTTTCATGTTTTAGAACCTTAAAAACAAACATTTTGCATTGAAAGAAATTTCCTAATTAACTTCTGAAGAATTTGTACATTAAAACACCTTACCCTGCTGGAGAAGACTGATAGAGCAAACGTACTACCTTCTGCTGAAGAGAAACTGTATTTAGAAGGAACTTGCTATTCTCATAAAACTTTTAATAGGAAGAAGTGAATCAAATTCCTTAATTACCATTTTATGGTTGGTAAAAGGGCAAATTACATGCCATCCATTTCTAAACTTCTAAATGTCTCTGGTGCTTTTAATTAAAGCTGCCATCTAGAAACTACTAAAGCAATTTTACGCAATTAGTTATTTATAGGTTACCATAATACACCACTCAAAATATGATTTTAGTGATTTGCAGTCTGTTAGTGTGTGATCCCTGTCATTTTTGTTTGATGGAGAGGGGGTTCTTTTTTTAATCAGCTGAGGTGATGTGACACTGACGAGCTGTGATAAGGAAAGTTTTGGGGGCTAGTGATCTCAAATAAAAAGAGGAAGAATCATAATCCCGTTCTGTCTGTCCTGATTTGTAGGGGTTGAAGTTTCATTCTAGACAATACTGCAGAGAAGTATATCATGGTCATTCTCCCATCTCTCTCCACTTTGCTGCCCTTCTGCCCGATACCTAGCACTGCCCTTCCTCATGCTACCTGGAGTAGTTGCCACCTTGGCTTGTCCCCCTCCAGTGATCTCATCTCTCCAAACACATCCATCCTGTGCTCCATGTCCTTAAAGCCCCCATAAAGTGTTTTAATGAGGAATTAATGTGTTGCTCTCCTAGGCATTATCCTGCATTCAACACTGAAGTTCACATCTGAAGAAAACCCTCATGGAATGAATTTAATGGTAGGCTGCTAAGGGAATTATTTTGGTTACATGGGTCTTGGTGGGGGGGCTCCTCAAAATACAACACGTTGGAAAGACCCAGCACTAGAATTACTGCATCTCAAGGTCGGGAGGGATCAGCTAATCAAATCACATGTAATACTCGAATCCCACCCTACCTTGACTCCTGCTTCTTTTGTGGCACCATTCTACCCTAGAAATGACCAAGTCTCCTTGGACAATTTGGAACTTGCCTCCTTTAAAAGTAACTTGTTCCACGCTTGGGTCACTATTATAAGCAGCATTAGTATTAGCAACCAAACAGCAAGCCTGATCATAATGGCAGGTAACACTTAATGTGTACACCCCACAGGCTGGGCACTGTGCTTTACAATGCGCTTCACCTGCATTACCAAACACTCTCATGTAGGCACTATTACTCTTATTCTAACTTCATAGATGAGGAAGCTGAAGCTCAGGGAAGTTAGGTGACTTACACAAGGTCACACATTTAATGAGTGGTGGATCTGGAATTTGCATCCAGTTGTTTGACTCCAGAACCTGGGCACTTATCTCTCATGGTATTTGGCCTCTAAAGTATTATCTGTTTGCTAGAATGCTATACATGCATGAAAATTAAAATAAATGCAGAAGAAAAAGTCATTTAATGATGTATTTGTGGCTTTATAAAACCTGAATGAACTTAATACAAGTTCCGCCGTATTAACCATGGATGTGACCTGGACCAATTAGCCAAGGCTAGAAGTAAGTGCCTTCCTTTTGTCTGACTTCTCCACCAAAAGCTTATGGCTTTAGGATTGTGACAGAAAAGGCAGAAAGGTTCTCAGATTCCAGCTGCTGACATAATGTAAGGTCTAAATCTTTTGACTATTCATAAGCAGATGCATTAGACCAACTGTGCAAATAACAAGTTAAGCTCTCATTCTGGTTGCATCACAGGTGCTAAGTAAGTCATCAGGTGTAGCTACCGTAAACTGAGAGACCAATAACATAGTTTAGGAAGGAAATACCCAGGAGTGGAAACAGCACAGGATCACTGAATAATAAGGAACAAATATTTTACCTGAATTCTAAGGCTTTGTCAAACATATTTTTCTCAAGATGCCTCTGATTCTAGGACAAGGATGTGGGAGGAAAGTTCTCACAAGAAATGTCTTGACACTGAGCTGGGAATTTGGCATGGGTGGTAGAATGTTGATCTTACCCAAAAAGCTGACCTTACTAAGTGGTGTTTCCGAACCATTCTCACATACCTCAAGGCCTAACTGTACTTCCTCATTTTTAGCAGAATAGACGCACTTCTCTAGAACACTGAGGCTATCAGAATGGAGTACCATCAACTTTCTAGCACCTTCTATCTACAAAGTTCTCAGCCTTACACCTACACATTATCTTAGGATGGTCTCTGCAATCTCCCCTCCCATTCAAGGCCTGCTCCAGTTTCCTCAAGATCTGGTTTCATCATTTATCCTCTGTCTCCTGTATCTTCCCATTTACCTATCATCATTGCCATGTCTCCCACAGAAAAAGCCTCCCCTGAGCGCCCTGTCCTCTTACTACTTATCACTCTGTCTTTCACATCCAAGCCTCTCAGAAGAATGATCTTCACTAATCATATTTACTTCCTCACCTCTCACTGGCTCATCAAATGCCTGAAATCCGGCTTCCACCTCTACCACCATTCAGACCACCAAAGGCAGGGGCACCAATGAGCTCCTCCGTGCCTCATCCAATGGCTACAAATGTGTGACATCTGATATTGTTTCTCACACCTTCTCGAAACAAAGGATTCCCTTGGCTTCCTGGACACCAAGCTTTCTTTGTTCACTTCCTTTTCTTGTGAAGATTTCCTCTCTCTTTCATTAGATGCTCTTCCATTGCCTACCCTATAAATATTAGCATTCCCTATGATTTCTTTACCCCAGTCTTGCTCCTGTGCATTTACCCTGTCACAAAACAATCTATCAAGAATGCATCCATCAAGTGATCATGTCACTTTCCTGCTTCAAATCTTTTGCCTACAGGACAAAATGCAAACTTCTGATTCTGGCCCTGCTCCTATTACCCTCAAATATGTTTACTTTAATAATACTGGATTATTTCCCAAATATACCATTCACTTTACTCGTGCTGCAGCTTGCCTGTAATTTTGGTGAGGGCTGGCCCTGGTGCCAATCCAAATGGTTACGTCACCATAATGGATCATGTACTAAAGGAATTTAGGAAAAGTCTTACTGCACCCTAGTTGCATAGTAGAACCAGAAGAACATTCTCATGTGTGTTTGTGCACTACACTCTCTCCCTCATAGATACCAGTTACATGAACAAGATGTCACTGATGAGAGTTTTACCATCTTTCCACTAACCCCAAGTTTAGCCTTTCAGAATAGCATTTAGATACCAGGGGAATCATCAGAGCTCCAGGATGCACCCCGGATAGATCTGGGTAGGGACAAAAACAGATTGCTTTTGTCTAGACTTTACCATACCCAGCTTTCTTAATTGCCAATGAAGTTAAAGGAACTCCTGTGTGATTAGTGTCATGAACAACCTAAAAACACTTTCGGAAGCCATCAAGATTTAAGGATCATTTCCCTCCTTGGGAGTGGCTCCAGGGCTGTTTGCATTTCTGGGGATACTGCCCAATTCCTGCTGAGTTCTGAGGTCAGTTATGCTTAAAGATGCACATGAAAATAGAAATATACTCCATGGTGAGGTCCAAGAAGACCAAATTAAGTCATTGATTAATTTCATCCTGTCCAGTCGCTCCTTCACCCTCTGTAGCTACTTAAAAAAAATAAATGTATTCAGCTTGTCACAAATTTTATTTTATATCTCCACCTAGTAGCATTTCACACTCTGCTTAAGTACTTGGTCATCTATTACATGACTCATTAGTTTGAGTTCTCTGTAGAATTAAAGAACGTTGCAGTAAAAATAATAAATGGAACCTAAGTTTCAACTACATCAGCCATGCATGTTTTAAAAGCATCTTGCAAAGTCAGTTCAAACTCATATACAATGCCAGGGATTAGCACACCATCAACTTCTTTGCTAAACTTTTTTCCTTGCCCCATTACATTGAAGTACTGATGAGTAAAATGGCAAATGTTTCTCTTTACTGGGATTCAAATCAAAGTGTGTAAAACTGGATCAGATAAAGACTTCTTCCCAGGAAAAGTACCCAGGGGCTATCTTATATAAAACTCTATTCAGGGGTACTTCCATTTTTCCTTTAAACACAATTTTTAGCTACCAGTTGTAGTCAGTTTAATGAAGTTAAGGTTTCCTGACTCCATCTCTTAAGAAAAAGTTGAAGTTGCTAACTGCAGAATCTTCCAAAGAGATGTGACAATGTTTCCTGGAGATTTATTTGAACAATTCCATTTACAGATTATGCAAATGCTATGGAGTGCACTATGGGTATACTATCGGGTCAGAAAAATCAGAGGAATAGTTTTAATAGGAAAAGGAAACTGGACTGAAAGTCATTCATCTTCCAAATAAAAATATTTTGTTTTCACTGAATACATGTCATTAGATTGAAAAGCATTTTCCACTATTTCCTACCCTCCTAGAGAAGCCAACAGAGATCATGGATTTTAGCTGAAGGGAAGGCTACCCCGCCTCCCACCCCAGCTCATGGGTTTTGGAGTCAGGTAGACCTGGTTTGAATTCCAGTGTTATCTGTAAACTGTCTGACCCTAGATAAATTTCTTAAGGTATGTGAGCCTCTATCTCCTCATCTTTACAATGGGGATAATACTATTTACCTCGTGAATTGTGAAGATTAGAGATACCCTGTGTAAAATATCGAACACAGTGTACAGCACACAGTAGACACTAAGTAAGTTAGAGCTATGGTTATTTTAATACATTAGAGCTGGGAGGGAGATCATCCCAAGCCCTTCAGTTTACAACTGAGCAATCTCAGGACCCAGTGTGTATATGACTAGTCCAATGTAACAAAACTAGTCAATGGCATCATTAAGTCTATTTCAGCGTTCAGGGAGGTACGGTGACTTTCCAAGAAACAGTGGCATTACATGGATGGAACACGAAAGCCTAGGCTCCCTAACCCAATATTCATCACAATTTGCTGCCATTTCTCAAAAAAAAAAAAAAAATCCCATGGCTTCTGACCTTTTTTTTTTTTCTGACCTTTTGCTGACTGGTTTTAATCCCATTTGATAATTTATTCCAATGTTAGGACAAATGATCTGAAAAGCAAATTTTATTTCATCCTATTTTTAGAATAGATTCAGAAAATAAATTAGCTGTCTTGCAGATTAACATTTATTTGACTTACCTTGCATAATTAAGGACATGCTGGAGAGCCTGCCTGTAATTGCAATATGTTGCTTGTTAAAGTCTTAGAGCGAGCTCTCTTTCCTAACCTAGAAATGATACTCCCTAGATGTACATTTCCATTTTCTACTGATCTACAGCTTTTCTTTATTAGCTTCTAGGTGGAGAGAAAAATCAAACCTCTCCTTCAAGAAATCCATTAAACATTTGCTGTCTTCTAAGGGGGAGGGATGAAGGAGCTGATGTTCATGGTGGCTGTAAAGCCAAAAAACAAACAAATTGGGCTTTCTTGAGAGATAAAGAACCTGCAGGAGAACCTCAAAGACATAATTAGCAATTAGCAATACTCTCCTCTCAATATGCCCACCGTGCCCTAATGACTTCCTGCATATTTCCTTCCTCTACGGAAGTCTACGAAATTGCCCTGCAGCATTCCATATAATGAGAACCTCACTTCTGATTCACTGCCAAGGGTAAGTGCTGTCTAGATTCAGCGTGGAGATAGGTGCCCTAGCTAGGCACCTCAGTGTTCTGACCAGCATTTTCAGATCAACCGATGTCTGGACATAGGTTCTGCCATCTGAGTGATTTCGAAGATCACTAACAGGGTCCTCAAACACTGTGAATATGGTTGAAGGAGGTGTGATGGACACTTAGTGTGAGTCACACATTCCCTCCCTTTAAACATCCTCATTCACTCACTGGATCAGAGCAGATGTTGCCAACAGCAGCTTTAGTACATTATGTGAAAGCTGTCTTGGATGGATTAGACATTCAGCTGTCTGAAGACTGGGCCAGCTGTTCTTAGGGCCCCTTACTGCTTTGGGATGAATAGTGTACCAGATTACTGTAAAAGCCACGCTCAGATAGAAGGTTGCGTAAGTCAAGCCAAAGGAAAATGCGCTACTAGCTATGACAAGAAGAAAAACTTAGTTTAATGTTAACTTTAATAGATATATAAACTTTGACACTCTCATTACTGACGTTTCCAGAGTTCATGTAAACCCTGCTCATCAGGACTCTATTATTGCTGCTTTCCAAGCCAAAAAAAAGCGCAGAGCTGCAGTGAACCAATTATTTGCTTTATTTGGAAAAGCTGACATTCATCCTGTGTGGCAGGTTGAATGTGGTAGGTGAGATGAGTGGTTTTCACACCAGCAGCAACTCAGGAGGGTGTCAATTTCAGGCACAATACAAGCTTGATTCCTCCCTATTTCTCATGCAGAAATCCTTATAATACCTGTAAGCGTTTTAAACCTGTGTAAAAGGTGGGACCCAGCCTGACGTATTTCCTTGAAAGATGAGCTGATTATATGTTGCACCCGAGTTATGCATTCACTCATCAAATATTTATTGCAGACCTACTATGTGTAAGGATGGAGCACAGGTACAAGAGGAAAAAAGAAACATTCCCAAACACTTTACCATGATACTTATGGGTGGGGACGCTTATGTTCCCTTAGGGAAAAAAGGTCATCCCCTTTAAGTGCCATTGAAATTCCTCTTAGGAATACTTGGGTATGGATAAGAGTTACCTAATTGGTCAATTACATAAGAAGCATGTGTAGTGGATCTCACACTGTGCAAGATATTGCTGAGGAGGTGGGGAAGAGTCAAAAGAAATATTAGATATAGTTTCTCATCTCAAGCAGCTCACTTTGGTAATAAAAAACACTCCATTCATGAAAGGACTGGAAAGTAAAAGAAGGCAAAATATAATCAGGTGCTAATTGGGTAGTGGAGACACTCTTAAAGAAATTCAGATTTAATGGGCTGGGTTAGCCAGAGGGGCTTTATGAAAGACACATGCCTTGAGTATGGCGTTGAAGAAAGGGACGGCTTTAAACTCCGACTGTAGTTGAAATTTAATCCCCATACGGCAAATGTCAAATAGCTAAAGAGTAACCTCTTAATATTTGAAATAGTAAGTTGACCATCTAACAAATTAAACACATTGACCTCACTATATTTTTCGGCATGGAAAGGTGTTCATAATACATTACGTATGAAAAGCAGATTACAGAACAGCATTCTATAATACGATTCCATTATTAGAGAATAAAATATATGATATGCATAGAAAAAAGTCTAGAAGGATATACACTAAAATGTTAACAGTGGCTTTCTAGATGTGGTAGGATTATGCGTGACCTCAATTAAAAACATTTTTTGTGTTCTCTCTTTTCTAATTTTTCTGCAACAATTGTGTATTATTTGTGTAATAGTTAAAAAGAAAAAACACATTGGGTTCTTAAAACCCACTACAATGAATACTTCATAAAACCTGCTGAAATAAAAGCACACATACACACAACATCTTGGAGAAGGAACAGAGAAGAATGATTAAATAATTAAGGAGATAGGGTGGATGATATATGACGACAGACTTAAAAGTTGACTATCCTTCAGCTTAGTGGCCTAAGATGGGAATATGATCCAAGTCTATAAAATCATGAAGCTGACTGGGAGAACACGTTTATTTACAAATCCCAGGCAACAGAATTGAGGGTTGGCCCTTTAAGGTTGAGAAGCTGAATTTAGAAAAAATAACAGTAAGGCTGAGCTCTCACAGAAGGCCAAAAAAAAAAAAAAAAAAAAAAAAAAGGAAAATGTTAAAATAGGGGGGAAAAAAAAAAAAAAAAAAAAAAAAATGGAATTTGTTATACTAGGGGTGATATAAATTGAAAATATAAATAGCTTCAAGAATGATTTAGATAAATTAATGGAAGATAGGTTCATTAAAGGTTGGTTGTTAAGGAAAAGCCAGGAGTGTCTAAAGTCTGTGAGATACTCAATATATTTGAAAGTGGTAGAAGGTGGCACAGACCTGATCCCCAAACCAGTGCAGGCCACAGTGCTAAAGCCTTCCTCCTGGAGGCTCCCTGCTGGCCAGGAGTTAACCCTTTAGTTGTTGGACTATTGGGAGTTTCCAGGAAGGAGATCATGGGGAGAGGCTGGGGTGTCCGGGAGGCAGAGGGTTCTGGGCAATAACTATTTATCAACCAGAAAAGAAGCATTCCAATATTTTAATAACAGTTATGACTATACTAATGCATATTGGCTAAAAATTAGTCCTGGGCGTGCCTATCTTCCGAGATAGACTTCAGAGATGATGTCTGTCAGAGGTACATTGGGACGGATGGACTACAGTGTGATAACAATCTTAGGATTCTGCCAAGTCAAATGAAACGTTTAGATAACCAAAGGATTTTTTATTTTTACCTCGAGGGCTGTTCAGTGAAGCTTCCGATGCTCTCCCTCCATCTCCACAGTGACTCTGGTCAAAGGGAAGGCACTGATCTCCTGTTCCTGCCACCACTTCAAAATTCTTGGACAAGTCTTTTGTTTCCACAAGAGATTTCAACTTGTAGACTTTTCGGGTATTGGTGTCTGATAGATAAAGTGATTCAGACACAGGGTCCATAGCCAGATAGTATTTGTGAGCAGGACTTGTGCTAAGGAAGAGAAAAGTAAAGTTATTCAAAGCAATTTGTTCAGCATACACTCCCTGGGGTCTGCCTTTTGTCACAAATGGAAAATTCTCTTAAGAGATAAAAGAATTAATGTATCTTCCTTATGTACCGAGCCGATAGGTACCTCTTTGTTTTTCTAGTAATGGGTCTGGGATTAAAAAATAATTCAGTGCGTACTGCTAACCTGTAATGTTCCTGATATTCCAATACCGTCCATTTGGGGGTAGAGAAAGAAGCAGAAGATAGAAAATCCCAGGAGATCCTTTTTCTCATACATACCTTTCATACCCCCCTCAGTTCTCCAATTACCTACTAGATGACTGCCTGGATGTCTAAGTCACCTCAAACTCAACAAATCCAAAACAGAAGTTATTCTCTTCCTGCCTTCCCCATCCTTCAAAAACCTACTTCTTGTCTTCTGGGCTTCCTGCCTCACTTGCAGTCACTACTGTCCTCCCAGGGTGCTGCTGGAAATTGAAAGGCATGTACAAAAAGTGAGGAGTGTGTCTTAGGGAGGGCTGTGCTGGAGATACTCTTCCACTCCAAGCTTCCTTTTGTTAGCTGGCCACCGTACTTCTCTAATACACTTTTTCTTTTTCAGGACATAACAGAAGTGATCATATTTGACCTTGTCTTGGTTATAATTAAAATCATCCATACCTCCAAAAGGTGACATTCAAGTTACCTTGATCGGATTTTGGTATTCCTGAAACTCTTCAGTTCCATATTTTACATAGGATCTTGTGTTATTTTTATCTGCATACATGGCTGAGCTCATTCATTAGTTTTGACTATTCCTAATATCATTTTTCCAATAGCTGCAGGAACTTTGGTTTGGGGGACATTCTGCTTGAACTTAAGGTTCCTGTACTGCTGATATCATCCAAGCTCCCAACATGGAAGTCTAACCCTTACTCTCCCCTTTTCTCTCCACATTGTGCCTAATTGTGCCTGAAAACAAGCTTTCAGAAGCTTTGTCCCTCCTGCCATCACATTAGTTCTAACTCTTATCATCTGTGGCCTGGAATATTTTCTATAGTCCTGCCCATAGGAGGTGTTTTTGAAATCTTAAATCCATTTTTCCCCCATACTGACTCCAGGGTTATTCTGATCATTTGGTTCCCATCTTTAAAAACTGTACAAACTTTTAAATGTTCCTTAGTGTGGTGCACATTCCTTTCTTCACTTAGTAATTAATTCTCTTTAACCTTTTAAGGCTTTACTCAGGCATCATCTTCTGAAGAAAGCCTTCCGGAAATGTCTAGGCTCGGTTATTTGCACTATGCTTACCTCTATTCTCGGGGATCACACATCATATTACTTTTTTAAAAATGTATTGGTATGCCCCAGTAAACCATGAGAGCTTGGAGGAGAGTAATCTTGTCTTATCTCTAACGTGCTCACTGCACAGCACTCTGCCTCACACCCAATGGTCTAAGCCAGAAACCAGAAGCCATTCTTTACTGCTCCTTCTTTCCGCCATTCCCCATATCCAGTAAAACATCATTAAAAAAAAATTCTACCTCCTAAACTCTTTTCTAATCTGCCCACTTCTCTTTATCTCCACCGTCATTAGTCCTGACATCTCTCAGCTGCACTCCTTGCTTGGTAATACCATTTCTGTATTGTGGATTTATTCAAGTCATTCAGAAGTATTTACTAAGTGCAAACAATGTGCCAAGGAACTGTGCTATGGTCTGGAGACCTACCTGTGTGCCCAATACAGCCCCTTGCTGCATGGAACTCACAGTCTAGTGGGGGAGTCAGATCAGTAAATAGGCTATGACTGTCATAAATCCAAGTGTTACAACAGAAGAAGAAAGGGAGAGAAATGAGCAGATAGGAGGGACACGTGACCTAGCAGCAGCTATCACATTGTATTAGCATTATTGTTTTAAATTATGAAGTCCATACTTTACTCCTATTTCCTTAGTTTTTAATTAATATCCTTTTTCTGTTTCAGGATTCCACCTAGGATACCAAGTTATATTTAGTCTTCGTCTCCTTAGGCTCCCCTGGGCTGTGACAGTTTCTTAGACTTCCCTTGTTTTTGATGACCCTGATAGTTTTAAGGAGTACAGGTCAGATATTGTGTAGGATGCCCCCACGGCAACGTAGTCTGATTTTTCTTTTTTCTCATAGTTAGACAGCGACTACAGGTTTCGGGGAGGAAGACCACAAGGGTAAAGTGCCATTCTCATCAAATCAAATCAAGGGTAGTAATATCAACATGACTTACTGTTGATGTTGACCTCGATCGCCTGGCTGAGGTAGCGTTTGTCAAGTTTCTCCTCTGCAAATTTACTTTCTCTCTTACTTTCCACATTGTATTCTTTGGAAGGAAGTCATTCTGCCAAGGCAACACTTAAGGAGTAGGGAGCTATACTCCACCTCCTTGAGGGTCGAGTAGCTACATAAATTATTTGGAGTTCTTCTGCATGAGAACCTTATCTTTTCTCCTCCATTTATTTATGAACTCAACCATTTATTTATATCAGTATGGACTCATGGATATTTGCTTTATACTTTGCATTAAACTCTAATGTGACTTTATTTTGTTGCTCAAATTGTTCCAGCTTTAGCCATTGGGAGCTCTTTCTGTGGGCTTATGTGCCCCTCATAAACCCCCATCAATGTTGGTGCGTTTTGGTTTTTTTTTGAGCACTTCCTTACTTTCTGGAAGTACAAGATGTTGCAGGCTCATCTTGTATAATCCCTGCTCCAGGACTGGAACGAATCATTTCTCCAAGGACCCCTGGTTCCTTTCATTGAAGAATGGTATTAGAAACTGAGATCTGAGTGCTGGGTGTAAGCACTATTTTTTCCACATCTCTCTCTCTCCAGACACACTGTGAACTCTTTGCAGGCAAGAACATTATTCCGCTCTCTACCTCAGTGCCAACAGAGGGTCTGACAGGGTTGATGTTCAGGAAGTGCTGAACTAAACTGTAGGACATGAAACTAACTAAGACATAGAGGAGTTCGGGCCTTGGCTACTTAGCCAAGCAAAATGGAGGGGAGAAGGTCATTAGAATAATTAAGATACTCTTAAGGACTGGCATGTTCCTGATTGTATTTGTAATTGCATTTGCCCTCTAAGCATATTTATATTAATGATAGTAAGGCTGGCAAATACTGATTTGAGACCCAGTTTACGGTTTTAATTGGAAAAAAATCAAATCCAATCGGAATACTTGATTTTTTTCTACTTACCTTCATCAAATAAGAGAATCCGGTAGATTCCAGGGACATCTTCAACCCTGGAACCACCATGACAGCTGCTGTAAATAAACTGTAAAGGGTCCCAACAGATTCCAGAATTGATTTGGCAGTCATATCAGACAAAGCATCTCTGTAGCAAAGACTGCTTAAATAGGGGTTTGAGTAAAAGTTTTGACATATTTACTTGCACTTTTTGCCTTCAGAATAAAATTTTTCCAGTGCCCTTAGATCTTTCTAGAATACAGAAGGGGTCACAACCCTTCCCTGAAATAACCTTCAATACTTTGGTAGCCAGTCTGTGGAAGTTTCAACTGAGCCAGATCAATCATGTTTTGTTTAGGAGAAGTCCATAGGCTATTTTTCCAAGAGAAATGTTATTTGCACAAAAGCACTTTGGAATGCATTCCTTTCATTTACTATTGAATATCCCCTATGTGCCTGTGAGGGAAGTTGGAATTATCATTCTTCTCAAACCTCAGCTGGGGAAACCCAGACACGTAGAAGGCTCGCCCAAGGTCACCAACAAGCCTGTGCTTGGACTAATATTAGATTAGATCATATGTGACTGTGTATGCAAAATAAATACCTACAAGAATAGTCTTGTTCTGAAAGTGGCAAAAAAAAAAAAAAAAAAATCAGCGTTACTGTCTTCTTCTAACTATGTTGCTCAGCGAGGCTGTTCTCAAACTTTGCACACTGGCCTTTAGAAAATAGAACAGCCCAACGCACCAAATTCAAATCTGATGGTTATTTTCTTGACAGCCAACAGTCAGGAAGGTCTTCTATATTGAGATGCAATTTCTTGCCATTTCATGCCATTTCCCAAGTGCACGTCAGCTCTTTTGAGATTGTTTCTTTCTACTTTGTGGAAACATGCCAAACCTGAGAAAGAAAAACCACTGGACTACATTCCAATTTGTTCTAATCCCTTGTGTCTAAACGCGTATTGCAATTTGAGATACGTGAAGATTTCTCTTACAACTTCAGTGTTGTTACACTTATTGTCACCTTCTGGTTCGTTTTATATTCAAGCAATGCCCTTCAACTTAGCAAAGATCCCTTCATTCATGCTAGTTAAAATCACACAGATTGTTAAATGGGCAATTAATGCTTATAATTAATACTGGGCAACATTTTACCAGAAAGCAATTTGATAACCAATTTAATTTGCTTAAGGAATCAGTTATGCCAAAGTAGAAAGGCTGATCTTGTGCACTGGTATTTAGGAAGTGGCATCTCCCAAACAAAATCCAAATTACAAACCCTACCAGCGCCATTTTGATGACAATTGGCATTTGAAAGTGAACAAATTCAATTTTCTCCTTTGCAATTTCAGGTAATTTAGAACAGTTTTGACAAGTGTAATGCATAAACAAATTGAATACAAATACTCATTATGACTAATTTCAGAGTTATGTGCCCTTGTCAGTAAATGGTCAGTTTAAAGTTTATTATTTTTTTGGTGGGATAAAATAGAAACCATGAGGTCACATAAGAGGAAAATGGAAAAATCTTATTCAAGAAGGTCATCATGGGCACTCTCTCTTAATACACACGTCAACTACATTCCTGGAAGCAGGAAGATTGCTGTGCTACCTCTCTCTCTACCTGCAACTTGAAAACATCGAATCTATTTGAACTTACAGACTCACTTGTGATATCACCTAAGGAAAACATAAGCCTGAAAGTTTTGCTTTCCCATGAAGTACTGAACGGCCAGCTTCCACTTATCTTGTTTTCTTTTTGGTATATTTTGATCCTCCAGCAAATTCCCACTTAGTGGAGCTCTCTCCTTTTGGAAGACACTTACCTGAGTTATAACTTCCAAGTTCACGTTCACATTATGCCTTTAACCTTACTTAAGAAGTTTCCCTGTTAGCGCATTATTAGGAGGTGGCGTCTTAGGCAAGAAGGGGCATTAGGTAGCCACCCATGTGATTTGCTTACCTATGTCTGGTATCTCTGTTTCTAGGGTGCACAAGGTATCCACGAGTGGCAAGTAAAAGCAAACAGAGAGTCATCAGTGTCATTCAACAAGCCAAACCTAACCAGACACACCCGTTCAATTCCTAACTCAGCTTGTGGCTATTAGAGGGACTCCACAGGGATCACTTAGATGTGCAAGCCAATCCCTCCAGATGTGGACCCAATCCCTCCAGGCTGCTCCTCCTAAAATGGTGTCAAGGTGACTGAATATCCTGCTTGGTGGGTGGGCAAAGCTCTAAGGCAGTTTTTTCAAAAAGTTCACTCGGGACCGTTTTCATTGGAATCGGTTGGGTTCTTGCCACATACGCAGTTTCCTGGGGCTCTCCCCAGTCATATGAATCAGGACCTTGAAGTGGGAGTGGAATTCCCAGGAATTCCATTTTGAACGAACTCAGGTGGTGATTCTGAGGCAGAATAAGGTTTAAGAACCACTAGGCTAGGTTTTGAAGAAGCAGCCACTGCAAAGGGTCTGACTGTTCTAGGCTCTATTTTGTTTTTCTGTTTTTTTGAATTTTATTTTATTTATTTTTTAATACAGCAGGTTCTTATTAGTTATTTTGAAAGCCACTTTATCAAAATGCAAACTCTTTCATTATCAAGTCTTGCGTGCAACAGACATCCCAAACCCAACTTTAAGCCACTTATGTGATTGCAGAGATAAGACAGGGACATGTCTTGTGAACATTAGCACATTATTTAGCAATATTAAACAATTTAACAAATTGAAAGTATAAAAGTTTTCTCTTCGACCATGATAGAATGTCCCTGGCATCAAAACTGCTGCCTCAAAATAGCTTCAATAAAACACCATTTACATCAAACTCCTAGGGCCTTGTGTTGTCCAGTTATCCATGCACCAAGGGGGCAACCGGGGTGGGCAAAACAGAACTATGTCAGAAGCAGCAGAACGCTTTGGGGAGCCCCTGATCTGTAAGCCTCTTGGCACAGGGCACTGCCTAGGCTATTTCACTCTGCGACCTGGTATGGGTCTTCTCACCCCGGGAGCACAGTCCGTGGACAGGACTGACTTTGGGTCAAATCTACCCAGAATTAAAAGGCTATAATCATCTGTGAAATATAGTCATTTAAATTTTAAAATCCTTTTAAACCTGGCCCTTATGTCATTTTGAAAAATATGAAGATAACAAATCTTTTTATCTAAACTAGAAAATGTTCTTATTCTTTGGAACATCAGGAAAGAAGAAAAGATACAAAATGATTTCTTTTGAAGCCATCTGCAACTACTGATTCAAGTCTTTTTAAAGAGAATCTTTCTGGGATTTTACTAGTTGGGTTATGGTGAGGACCCACTGACTTTTCTGTTTCATGGGGCCACCTCAAAAGGGTGGGTATCCCCTGGGTTGACACAAAAGATCAAAAGGTAAGAGTGGGGAGATGTGATTAGAAATCTGGCCCCAGACATTTGAACCTCTTTGAGTTTTTTTGTCTTCAGACACTTGCTTGTTTTCATGGTCTCTAAATTACAGGCTGAGTGTGCTTGAGGCTGGCTCTAATCACCATTACAGGGTTGATCTTCCTGAAGGAAGCTGAGTTGTAAAAATACTAAAAGGATCTCATTAAAGCATGGTTTCGTCTACCACAGAGTCTCATGGTACAGAACCATTTGTGTGGCTACAAAGGGTTCTGAAATTCTTAGGTGATGGCAAGGTGTGGGGAGGGGGATGGTCTGAGTTTCTTGCAGCTTCTTCTGATCCTGCCAATAATGTCACTGTGAATTTGGAAAGATGTCCCATATTATGCAGAACAGCTTCTCTCGTTAGCATCTCAGAGGGAGGAAGTGAAAATGACGGAATTTATTTCCAGTGTGTGACCTTGTTCTGTCCCAGAATTACTTTAACTGTTAAAGATTTAGGATTGAGCTACCACCAAAGTCGGTCTGCTGTCTAGCTGGCAATGGACTGCATGCTGAGGTGTCAGCGTGTGAGCGCTTCACAAGTGCCTGGGCCCATCAGCGGGCATCACCACCTGGCAACTGACTGACTTGAAGCTTGCGGTGAGTTCGGAGAAAGGAGTGGAATGGCGAATCTTTTTAGAGCAATAAATGCTCCTGATGGTAGGACCTTTAAGTAGATCTTTGATTTTGTTCAGGACCTACATGATTAAAAGGGTTGTCTATTCTTTTTTAATTAAAAACTTTTTATTGAGATATAATTCACAAACCATAAAATTCACGCTTCTAAAAAGTGCAATTCAGCAGTTTCCAGTACATTCATAGAGTTGTGCAACCATCACTATCACTGAATTCCAGAACATTTTCATCATCCCATGAGGAAACCCCGTGCCCATCAGCAGTCGTTCCCCATTTCCCCGGCTCCCCCAGCCCCAGGCAACCATTAATCTGCTTTCTGCCTCTATGGATTTGCTTCTTCTGGACATTTCGTATGAACAGAATCATATAATACGTATCCTTTTGCGTCTGGTTTCTTTCACTTAGCATCACTTCTGACCTATTCTTCATATATTCAGTGAGGTGGGGGATGGAGAAAAAAGGGACGTGCCACCTTCGGAGGTGCTGTCTCGCGACCAGTCGTGGCCTGCTCTGTGTTGGTTGCAGCACTTTGCTTGTTCTTCATGCTGTTTTCAGCTTCTTCCCTCATATGTAGCCAGAAATATCTGAAGTCAAAGAACGAACTTCCCTGCCTGCTCATCGTCCCATGGTAGTCTTCCTTTGAAGACCGAGTTCCCACTCCTGCCACTCGTTGACTTCTTAGATCTTCCAACTTCAGCAAACCCTCATCTAAGACTGTCCTCATTCTCTGGCTCTGTCCCTTGGCCTTATCTCAACTTACCTGTCTTGTGTTTAGGGTCCTGCTTTCAGTTAGCAGTTCGTTTGAAAAGCAGTCTCACAAACGAATCCATGCCCAGGGATTAATGATGACTTTAGCTTGATGGGTCATTCTAACACAGGTTCCTGTGTTGGGGACTCTTGGAGAGGCAATGTCTCAACTCAGAGGAACACATTTCTTAGAGTGGAAATTGGGGCACTGTGGAAGGCCAGCGAAGATGTTTTGGGGTGACGTAAAGGGAGCCTTTGAGTGTCAATGTTAATACGTGAGATTACACTGGGAAGGTAACCACCTATTTCATCTACGTGCAGTTTGTTTCTGTCTTTGTAGCTCCAGCGCTGCTGACAAGAGGAAGGTTCTTGGTCACTTCTCAGATATTTTCAAAGCCCTCACAGTCCACATTCCATATGCCCCTCAGCATGCTAACTGCCCCTAAATGGGTGCTATTCCAGTTCTACTCAATACCTAGTCAATGACAGGAGTTGAGTCCTGAGAACAATGTAGGAAATATTCACCAGTCACTGTAAAAGAAACAGTAACATCTCAAGAGAAATTTTCATGTCACATTGACATTTGTCAAGTCCAAATTACTCAAGGTACCAAGAAGCATCTGCCAGGCTCTTACTGTTTTTTCTTTCTTTCATTTTTAATGAAAGGACAAAATAAATATCTGGAGAATAACAGCATCTTGAAGAATAACAGCATGAGGTTTTTATAAAGAATAAGTCATTTCCAGTTATGCTTAATAAGTTTTCTAATAGATTCATGAAATTAGAAGATGAGAGGGGAGCAAGAGGATATTCATACTTAAATTCTTGCAAAGCACTTGACATGGTGTCTCCTGTTTTTACTTATATAACTATCCATGTAAGTTTTAGAAAACTGAAAAATGACCCTGAGGCCATAATCAAAGGAAGAGGAAACAGAGCCATTAATTGATGAGAAATAGTTGAAGGACTTGGGGATGTAGAAAATGAAGAAGAGAAAGCTCAGGAACCTATGGTAATCTGTCTTTACACTTGTGAAAGTTTCTCAGGTAAACAAGGGAAGTGGCTTCTGTGCTTCAGATGTTAACATTTGCCACTACTGAGTGGATGTTTCATGAAGACAATATAAGGAAGAATTTTCAACAGAGCATTCCAAAGATGCAGTGGACTGTCTAGAGAGATACGTAAGTTTTCTGTTATTGAAAAGGATCAAACAAAGTAGAGATGATCAACCGTCAGGGATGCAGTGGGCACTACGTTGTACCAGATACCTCCATGGACTCCTTCTATCGCTAAGCTCACAAATCTGTGATATCACTTTTGCGTTACTGAAATATGTGTGTGTGTTTAAAATTTTAACACGAGAAGCAAGTCACTAGGGATACCTAGGCCTAAACTATCTCATATGGAAATAAATCTATCTTAAAAAAAAATCTTCACAGAATGTATTTTTGAGACTCCCTTGGGTTTAATCGCATGATCTTATAAGCTTCCCTTCTTTATTATTTTATCTCAATTTCTCACTGGAAGGAAGCACTAAGATGTATATGTGCAGATGACATCTGCAGTAAACAGGCAAAGGGATACTATATACTTAAATAACAAGAAATAATATTGTTGTTCTTGGCATGTTGCTAATAATAATCACATAACTGACTTTTCCTTACCCTCCCCATTCAGCCAATGGGGGATCAGCTTGAGGAAATAAATGATCATCCAACAATGAAAATGAAATTATTTTTGAGGTCAGATGAAAGAAACTCAATTGGGGACAGTTTGGATCGGTAGAGCTGAGAGGAAAAATCTATAGTCTTCTAATCTTTGAAATGTCAAGGGGCATCTGGAATTGTTCAATGTGGCCCAAAATGGAACAAGAGGATGAAAGAGAAGGAAATCTAGAAGGGCAACCAGTAGGAGCAAGCTTTATGTCCTCTCAAAATGTCATCAAACTCTGGGCTGAGAAGTACACATCTGTGGATCTTAAAACAAGTTAAACCGTATCAGACATGTAAGAGGATGCTCAAATATTAACGTGAAGCCAATTTTATAGATAGAAAAGTAGAAAACAGAGTAGTTAAGTTATATAATGAATAACCTGACAGAGAGTGAAGATCTAGAATGTTCTGTATCCCTTTCTGTAACAACTTGTTGACGATATTGCTCTTTCATTCACAGCTTTAAATGCAACTAATAACATAATGACTATATATAGTCTGTGTTTCCAAGGAAACAGATGACTCAACCAAATAAAATGACTAATATGCACTGGAGGGGGGGTAATTACATTAACTGATTTTAACATCAACCAAAAACTGGTACAAAATGAAGTTTCTGTCTATCTACAGTAGAATTCAATGAACATTATGGTTGTTAAGCTAGCAAAGCCCCTTATATCAACTTATTTCTCCCCAGGAAGTTTAAGCCTGGAAAAGTTACAAAGCAAATATAAAAATTCACCAATTGTATGTGAAAGATGCAATGTGTACAGTATAGGCTACCGATCAGGATAGATACTTTTTTTAAAAAAGTGAATCTAATAAGAGCTATATTAGTTTCTGAGTAAACATGACAGATAATGTTTGCTGTCACAGACTGGGTGGATGGTATTGACTGCAGTCAAATAGGGAGTTACCTGTTAATTAGGTCAAAATGATCATATATATATATATATTCAATCAGCTTATTCCTCCGATGGCCAGTCAGAGGAGTGTCGGAGTAGAGAAGGAAGAACTATTTTTTTCTTCTTGAACCTAATGCAGGGAATCTTAACCATGAGTCTATGAAAGGGCTTCATCCACAGGAGGGGGGAATGTGGGGAGAGGGAAAATATGTGACCCCTGAATTTTTTGTGAATGTTTTTTTCTGGGGAGAAGGCACGTAACATACAATAGATTCTCAAAAAAATCTGAGAATTTTACAAAAGAATGTTAGGGGGCTTCCCTGGTGGCGCAGTGGTTGAGAGTCGCCCTGCCGATGCAGGGGACGAGGGTTCGTGCCCCGGTCCGGGAAGATCCCACATGCCGCGGAGCGGCTGGGCCCGTGAGCCATGGCCGCTGAGCCTGTGCGTCTGGAGCCTGTGCTCCGCAACGGGAGAGGCCACAACAGTGAGAGGCCCGCGTACAGAAAAAAAGAATGTTAGGAAGAATTGCTCTACAGGAAGTCAGCTCAGAAGAGTCAGCTAGGGAGACTCAGGCTAAGTGAGAGCCTGGGTGTATGAGCTCATGGTGTGCACTCGCCTATGCATTTGAAGAGCTGTGACAGTGAGAGAGAGCAGTGTTTTGGAGTAAGAAGGAATAGAGGGATTGGAAAATACTTCACGCCATCAGAAATGAATTTTCCTTTATACTGAGAAAATCACTGCAATTAGGGTCCAAGTTATTCTACTTTAGTCTTCAAATGACTTTGTGTTGAAGGTCATAAGGTACTTTGGACTAAAATTCAAATTTGTGAACTGTTAAGGATCCTTGACGAGGGAGAATCTCCTTGATGAATGACAATTGCTCCACCTTAGGTAAATTTGCATTTAAATTACAACGGAAGGGACTAAATTTAGCTGGGTTTTCTTTTTTGTTTTTATAGATAATCCTATGGTTTTTTCCTCTGAGGAGTTAGCTATATAGGGGCTAGCTATATAGGTTTTATAGGGTTGGCTATATAGGGTCAGCAAGACAAGGTCTCTGTCTACCCGATGGTCAAGATCTGCATGCCTGGAAATATTCAGATGGTGAATGAATTGTTCAGTGCTCCACCCATGTTCGGCATCAGGTGGACAGAACTTCCCTAGGATTTTGAAAACAACATAGAATGTTGTATAAAACATTTGCAAATCCAGGCATACAGCCATCTTGGCCTTCCTTATTGACTTTCCAGTAAGTAGGTACCCAAAGGGATATAGTGCTTGTAATGACAAATCCTGGTGAGGTATGACGTCCCGAGGTACATGAACATTTGATTAGGGCAGGGTGCTATGAATTAGTACCTCTCTAGACTCTGTAGATGTGCTTTATCTTTATAAAATCTTAATTTTACAATCTATTTTTTTATCAGTCAAGGGATTTAACAGCTTTGTTCTCTATGACAGCGTTTGCAATTATAATTAAGAAATGTATTAAAACTGGAGTGAATTAATGTGAAAAATGGATGGGGGCTTGGGACTAGAAGATTTCCCCAGCTAGCTATGAAAGACTAACTCAGTCTGAGAAACGGGAGGTAGATTCCAAAGCAAAGCACGAGAATCTGAAAAATTTCGAGGACTGTCCTTATGTATTCAAATTTCCACGTTTGTGTCAACATGAGTATTAAATGAAAATGACCCAAGATTTTGCATGTGCTTTCACTGGTCTTGACTGTGCTTCCATACATACAAGTTGTTCCATCATTGTCTCTATTCTCCCAGTCACTACTTTTCAGGTCAATGAGGTGATGAATGAGGCAAGAACTGTTTTGTGGAATAGTTTATAGAGTGGCGCCAAAGTCTTCTGGAACATAGGGAAATTTTCAGCCTAATGCCCTGAAGGCATGTGTCAGGGATAAAGCTGTGATAACCAATGAGAAGAAAGGCTCTACCAGTTTACCCAGGGAAAGGGAAACAGGTCTGTTTATCTCTACTGGGATGAGAGAGGATGTTTTCCTTTTCTAGGACTCCAGGGGACATATATTTGGTCTTATATCCTTAGAAAGGGAGAAATAAAGCTGATTAAGCCATGGTCTATTTACTTGCTATCTTTGTGTAACTTCAAAATATGAAATACCAAAAGGTATGAATTCCTTTCAAAAGGTGCCAAAATACTTTGTACTCTCAAGAAAATTCCTAAAACAGAGGAAGAAAGCCTAAAGATGAATGCTTTAATCATTTTTTCCAATGGATTAGAGCTTTTAAGGATAAAAAAGTAATCCTTCCTCAAAATGTCACACAAACACAGACGGCAATTTTCCTTTTGATGAACTGATCACTTCAAAAGACTGGACCTGGAGAACTTAGAAAATTTAGCCTTTTGGATTTGACAACACCTCTACCTGCTAGAATGAATACTAGATATTTCTGATCAGTCTTCATAGTGGCCAGAGCACGGGTTGAGTGACTTACCTGAGCACTCAGAAGTACTGAGATCCACGTCAGTGACAGGATGCACCCAGGGAAGGCCACACATACAGCGATGTCAACACTTCCTGGTTCTCCAAAGCAGTGCTCAAAGGTTTCTTCAAGTACGAGTAGCCATGGTGACCTATGTCTGTGCCCCTATTCCTGCATCTTAGCTCAGTACTACAATATGGGCAACTGCATTTTCTGCTCCTTCTGGCAATGCCTTGTCTCTTCCTGTTTTCTCATTCTTGCTTTTTCCTTATCCACTAAGCAAACACAGAGATTAGAGGAGACTTACCTTAATTCCAAAATACTAACGGAGTTTCCCGAGGGAAATATTCGCCTTACAAAATTGAAGTCACCAACATACACACTACCATCAGGGCCAGAAGCTAAGGCAACGGGAGCAAAGAGTTTGTTGTTGTGGGCGAGGCCATTGCAGTTGGTGCAGGCAACACTCCGTTGGTGTCCATTACCCATTATGGTTGATATGACTGGAGGCTGCTGGGAAATGAACATATTTTCTCCATTCCCTTTGTGTATGATTCCTAGATCCAAGGGAAAAAAAAAAAAGAATTAAAAAAATTACCTCACAGTATTCTCAGTGATATTTTAATTTCTCATTGTTCAAAGCAGGAAGGAGCGTTGGCCTGCTATAAAAGAACTTGAGAGTGAAGCGCATTGCCCCAGGTTTTAGTTAACTGCACAGCTACAACAAATGACAGCATAACACTTTGCCTCAGTTTGCCCATCTGTGAAATGGAGTAATATACCCAGTCCTTTTAATGTTGATTCTAAATGCCTCAATGGAGCATTTAATGACTAACTTTTAATGATCTCCTGTTCACTTTGGGCTCTGTGAATCATCCATGGCTGATTTTTCATCTCTGGCTGGCTTTCTTCTGATGCCTGGCGCACACCTGTCTGACTTCAAACCACCCGCACTATGCAACGGCTTCGTGAAAAGGGAGTATCAGTCAATTTAATATTAACCTTAGCAAAACACAATCAGGAAGGTAATCTACTTCTGTGAAAAGAAAAGAAATCATATTGCTAGAATGCACTTCAAAGATATAAGAAAAGGACTTGAATTTTCCACTCTTTTGGACCATATCTCACTATCATCAGTGCAGGAAATAGAGATACTGACTTATGAGAATGCTGGAAAATACTCTGCAGTCATTTTCTTTGGGCAATCTCATCCATTCCCACGGCTTTAACTCCCATCTCTCTATGCTGAAACTTTCTCCTGTCTAGTCTAGAGTTTTCACCTGACATGCAATTTCCTAGTAGATCTCTTTACTTGGATGCCTCACAGGTACCTCAAACTCAACAAATTGAACACTGAACTCGTTATTTTTATTTTATTTTTCTGCACTCCCCTACCAAACCCTCCTCCTCCTTCTGTGTTCCCCACTGATCTTCCGAGGTATCACTAGGCGTGTATTTACCCAAGTTGGGAATGTGGGCACCACTGTGGCTCTTCTTTTCCTCACTCTCTAAACCTAATTAATTACTAAACCCCCATTGAGTCTATCTCCTAAAATATGCTGAACCAGTTTCATGGTCTCCGTTTCTACCACGACTGCTTTCGTTCAGTTTGTCTTAAATTCTGGGTCTCCTGGTCTCCATGCATACCCATCTCCAAACCACTGTCCACACTCCTGCCATAGAGATTATGTCAATCTGTGGCTGAAAACCTTTTAATAGTTCCATACCCTCTGTGGAGTAAGGGGTCCATTCCTTATTATTAAGGAATACAAAGCCCTGCATGATTTGGCGCTTGCCTCTTTCTTCAGCCTTCTGTCTCATCGCCCTCTCATGTGTATCCCGAGCTTCAGCTACAGCAAACTATTTACAAGTATTTTCACATGCTTCCATTCCTCTCTGCTTTTTAAAAAAAATTATTTATTTATTTATGGCTGTGTCAGGTCTTTGTTGTGGCACGTGGGCTTCTCTCTAGTTGCCGTGCAGCATGTGGGATCTTAGATCCTCGACCAGGGATCGATCCCACGTCCCCTGCACTGGAAGGTAGATTCTTAACTGCTGGACCACCAGGGAAGTCCTTCCTCTCTGCTTTTGTACTTCGCTAGTCCCTCTATCCTGAATGCCTTCCTCATCTTGTTTGTTTGGGAAATTCTTACCTATCCTCCAAAGCTCAGCTCAGTTCTTCCCCAATGCTCTATCCAGCCAGAATTAGTTACTTCCTCCTCTGTATGTGCAGTTTTCCATAGCTCTGTTATAACACTTGACACATGTATGATACGGTTTTCACTACTTCTCTATCTTCCCCATTAGAACACGAGCTCCTTGAAGGCGCACCCTCTGTCTTACTCCTTCCTGCGTTTCAGCGCCCATCCCTGTGGCCAAGTTGTTATAAGTGCTCAGTAAATGTTGAAAATAAGCTTTGAGTCTCTTATAGTTTCCTTGTCCAAATTCCAATGATTTTGAAAACCTGCTGAGCCTGGGCAGAAAACCCAAGGAACAAGTACTGCTGTGCTAAATAGCTCAAGTCTGCCCAGAATGAGCCAGGACAGGTATAAAAAAAAAAAAAAAAGCCATGTGGTGAGAAGGCATGCCAATGTGTCAGGCTGAAGTAACTGACAGCAAATGAATGAATGCAGTTATCCTGTCCAGTCTTATTGTTTCTCCCATGACCCCTGCTATCTATCTCCTCGGACTACCTGTTACTCTCCCTAAACATTTCCTGAAATGTCTCCCTCGGTTTTCTTCCAACTTTTAGTCCCACAGTCCTACAACAGAAACTACTGATCACTCTGAAATAGGAACGTTGCTGGCAAAAATAGACAAGAGGGTAAAACACGCACAAAACCATGGCACCAAATAGGAACCTAGAAGGGGCCTTCCAGGAAACAGAAATCCCATACTCATATAGCCTTTGCATTTCAAATCTAAAGTAATTTTACTTTCCCTCACAAGGTGATTTCTGGCTATTTTTTCAACATATGATCTGCAGGACCAGCTATGAGCTTATGCCCCAACAAATTGGTCTGTCATTGTAGAACCATGAGATAGATATCTTGAGGCTCACTACTTTCTTATTTATTTTATTAATAACTTTATTAGGCAGTAAAGAAATTTCTTAAGATTTAGAGTAGTTAATTAAGTTAGATTAATAGGATGGAATTTCATTTCTCAAAAAACACTTAATTGCAATGTGATCAATACTGCAATTTAAATGAATTGGGAGAAAGTGAATGAGAACTGGCATGACGGTTGCACAACATCATTGAAAAGAAATCTCCTGATGATCACTCACTGAATATCCTACCAATGAGACCATGATATGTTCTTTAATAAATGAGAAAACCAACTGTTTAGCATGTCAGTATTTCAGCAATGCACTACAGGGTATATCATTCAAAAATATTTCCAAGTATGGGCTTGGAAATAGCAGACTTGCTATTAACATCTATTTTCACAGATAGATCTCCATTTTTTTATATTAATATAATGGTATAGTTAACAATTACCTTCAAAATGACATGTTATTACCAGGCTCCTGCCAATTTAAAAACTAAGATGGCTATTCTAAACCATTCTTCTAAGCCTGCAATTCTAAAACTCCTCTTTTCTATTAGAAAGCCCAGCACTCCATCAAAGAAGAAGAATGATTAAAGGAAATAAAACATAAGGCAATGTACTTTCTGATTACATCTCAACAATTGATGTCTTGCTTTCATGCAAGGTACTAAAGTGCCCGTGTACTGAAATTACCATTCCTGTTTAAAGCTGAAGCAATCAAAACAAAAATGGGCAAACCCCTTTTGTATTGCCCTGGAAAGATAGATCATTTTGAAGGGTGTTTTTGTTGTTTCAAGAATCTGTTTAACCTTCCATTACATAGAACCGGGGCATACCATCTAGCAACAATGATTTAACACCAATTCTTCTGCAAAAGGTTGCTTTGAAAATATTTTGTTTATGTTCCTGGAAATCTTGATCAATTACTGCTGCCTCCTTTCCAGTTTATTCTGCCACACATGCTCATTTTGAAAACAGAATCAAATGATCCTGAGACTACGCACATTATTTATATGAAGGCCAACTTCCTGCTAAGGATTGGGTGTCTTGTTTACAGTCAACAAAGAAACCCCACTGGCTGGAGCCCTACAGCACATTTTAGATCTCCCCCAAGGTTTCCTTTCCTCTGCCAAAAAGTCAAGCCTGTTGTATAGTAAGTTAAGCATACTTTTAAACACACTACTCATACCTTCCTGCTACCTTGCTCAGAACTTCTTTTGAAGCTTATAAATAAGTTTGAAATAAAAATTCCCCTTGGGAGCCAGTGAGTGGTGCTTTATGCTGATTTCAAAGAAGAAACCATTTTTCAGGCTTATGAACAACATGGGACCCAATACATATTTCTCTTAGGACTTGACTGAGAGGATATAAACACAAACTGGGAGATATGCCAACATGATCAATGGAAACTTACTTGTCCTCCCACTAAAACCATTTGCCAACAAACTACTGGCCTATCTTGGAAGCTAAGTTAAAGGAAATTCTTTATCCATTTCAGACAGATGACAATACCCAATTAGAACCCTGGATTGTTTTTTCTAATAATTTTAAACACTCAACTGGCATAATTTTAAAGAACTGATTTATCTTAAAAGAATAAATATGTACTCTCTGTAATCACTAAGAAGATGTATTTTGAAGGAATAATATTGAAAAACACAAGTTCCTAGTTGTTTTTTTTTTAATCTCACAGTGAAAGCAGGAACCATCTCCATATATCAGGCATAATATTTGGAAACAATGCTCCACAACCAATGGTTAATTGTCAGGTAAATACAATTGCTGCAACTGAAATGACAAATGGTCTGAAAACACTGCCTACTAGAAACTACCCGCTGCATAATGATTTTGGAGCCAAAGAAAAACTGCAGAATTGAATGGCAGCAGACATCCAATCTAATTACAGGTGTCTTTTTAACCAGCGAGAGGAAATTGGGGGAAGATAGATTCTTGTTTCTAATCTGCTATCTGTCTCAGATCAAAAAAGCGGGGTGCCTAAAGAGTTAGGCTCTGGCCTTAATCAGTCAGAAAAGACTGTCTGACCTGAGGGGGAAAGAGCATTGCTTTCTAATTGGTCCTCTCAAAGCTGCTCCTTCACACTTATCATTCCTGTTTCTAAAACTGCATTTATGGGTGGGATTTAGATTCTGAAAATGTCCCAAGAGAGGTGTTCGTGTCCAAGGGCAGGCTGAAAGGCACTGGCAGAGCTGCCTTCAGATCTGTTTCCTGGCAAGTGTGACCAGTTCTTGGTGAGAAATACAATGTGCCTACAAATGAGATGATAAAATGAACAAATCTTCCTTTTAAAAAATCTATCTTAAGTAAGGTTTCTTTCTCAGAATGAAATTCTCAGAAAGAGACAGAAAGTAGATTTAGTGGGGTTGGGGTGAGTACAAGGGATCTTTTGGGGTGATAAAAACATTCTAAAACTCTGTGGTGGTGACGGTTACACAACTCTACCATTTACTAAAAAGCATTGAAGTGTACACTTAAAATGGGTAAATTCTGTGGTGTATAAGTTATACTTCAGTAAGGCTGTTAAAAAGATTCCCAGAAATAACTTGGTACCTATTACCTAAAAACCAATTACTGGCGAATTAGGGGTGAAAAGGACACATCTGTGGAAATCAGGGGGGCCCCTAAAGCCAACTCTCTGAATGGCTCCCCTCTGTTCTGAATTCTTAAACCTGGGTGAAGCAAATGGTAAGAGAATATAGGACTGGGAGCACACAGCTGGGGGCTGGATTGAGGTCATTTCCACTTTGTGTTTAATGTCAATGACAGGCATTTGAAAGAGACAATCCATACGAGCCAATAAAAGTGAGTGGAAAAGAAACGGCTGCTTAAAATGTCAAACTCTTTCAAATCAAAACAAAAAACCTAATAATTTAATAAGTGGCATCTGCCCTTTCGTTTTTATACTTTTAAAACTGTGATTCTCCTTTTGACAACAGAAAAAAAGTTGACATTTTATATCCGTGCCTGAATCTTTGCTCTTAAAAAAACAAACAGTCGGAAGTGGAATTTGGGATCTTCCTTCAATGGGGGGAAGAAGGTATAACAAGGGCATATGGCAATGGACTCCATCTTCAGGGCCCACACTGGGACTCTGGTAGGTGGTCTCATTCTGTGGTTGAAGCAAACCTGGTTAGCTTTGCCGATCAAAATTTCCCAGCCTGTGTGGCTGGTTGGATTGGTTGATTTAACTACGGTGCAAATGAATAAGACCATAGGTGTGATTATAAAACGGATCTCTTAGCCTTGGTCAGTTCATGGCCTTACAAGATAACCCGGCCTTAGCCAGCTATTTCACAAAGGTAAGAGGGATACAAGGGCAGCTGGACGGAAGGGTGTAGCTGCCTCATATATACATTCATTTCCCCAGTCCTGGAGAAATAACCCAAAGTACACATTCTACTAAAGGTTGGTCAGAATCTGCCTCTTCAGATGAAAAGGAATATGATTTCACAGTGAAAACTTACCAGTAGATGTTCAAATGACGCTGGATGGAAACACCAACGATTGGTTTCCCAGCAAAAGGAGGTGAAGTGACTTGGATGAAGCATTTATAACCAGGGTAGCAAAATCAGTTTGTCTGAGAGAAGCATGGACTTAAGGGCCACCTGTGGTCTCCTCTCCTGATTTATTTACCATTTAAATTACAAACTAGGAGAAAGCGACAGCAGGAAAAGTGGTACAAAGAAGGCAAAGGTTGAAGATGAGAGTGTCCTGATTCTCACTGCTTTTCCCTCTTTCCTAAGTCCAGGACTTAGGAGGCTTAAAACTAAGTGAAGTCCAGAGCTGTAGCCTTTTCCCAGATTCTTTCTCTTCTTCCCCTGCGTTCCTCTTACCTCTTTTTCTCTATTACCCATTACTGTCCCTTTACTCTACCCCTAGCTTCTTACTGCATATACTGACATTTATGTGGATAAAAAACTGGCGTAGAGAAAGAGCACATGGACAGCTCTTGGCCACTTACTGTGAGCCCTAGGGGAAAGTAACGTGACTCAGCTTCGGAGTCTTGATTTTTAAATGGGGTTAAGGCCACACTGCAGGGTTGTTGTGTTTAAAATGGGACAGAGTTCACTAAAACTCTTTGAAAACTGTATCACTTAGATTATTCATTAATTCTAAGATGCACATTTTGCTTCCTATTTTCACATCTCTGGAATAAGTATGTATCTTGCAATCAATGTGTGTCACTGTTTAATTGACACCGTTTTCAATAAAATAATGGTGTACTTATAATCGATGGTGTCTTAGATCATATGAAATACGGCAAATATTATTCCAATTTTTAGAAGTTGGTTACAATGTCAGATAAACTGGTTAACCACCTGGGATAGTGCAGTAATGACAGATGATTTTTTAAAAATAAATTTATTTATTTAATTTATTTTTGGCTGCACTGGGTCTTTGTTGCTGCGTGCGGGCTTTCTCTAGTTGCGGCGAGCGGGGGCTACGCTTCATTGCGGTGCACGGTCTTCTCATTGCGGTGGCTTCTCTTGTTGCAGAGCACGGGCTCCAGGCGCGCGGGCTTCAGTAGGTGTGGCTCGCGGGCTCTAGAGCGCAGTCTCAGTAGTTGTGGTGCACGGGCTTAGTTGCTCCGTGGCGTGTGGGATCTTCCTGGACCAGGGCTCGAACCCATGTCACGTGCACTGGCAGATGGATTCTTAACCACTGCGCCACCAGGGAAGCCCCGACAGATGATTCTCAAAACCCAGTTTCATATTACTTTGTGAGGAGGTCTCACTCTACTAGCACTAATTTGAAATCAGATCCATTTGAAAAGAAATATAATGTGGTCACCTCTAGGTGGTGGACTTATAAGTACTTTTTTCCTTGTACTTTTCCAAATTTTCTGCAATAAGTATTACATATATACGTATATAGCATTAGGAAAATAGTATTAATAAATATCAAAAAATGTGCTTACCACTTTGAGGGTTCAAAATATGATGCTTATTCAATGACCAGCCTCCTAGGTTAGAAGCATCCATCTCGAAACCTTGTAAGATAACAGTCCTTTTTTCCCAGAGAATAAAGTCGGGGCACATTTCATATTCATATCCCACAGACACTGCAAACAAAGAGTTAATAACACATTAGAACATTTAAAAAGATTTGCTTCATTTTTGCACTGGTTGGTAAACCTCTGGCTAACACATCTGCTATTGAATTCTGATTTGGGTTGAAATTTGATCACAAATACTTTTCACCTAGCATAGCATCGGGCATCCGAAAGTGACCAGTCAGTGCATATTGGATAAATATATGAATGAGTGACTCACTGAGGCTGTCATTAGGTATGCACCATATGTTTTGGACATCAAGCTTTAGTATGCGCTTTTGGGTAAAAGGCTGCGTTGTAAAACTGAAGAAATAAGCTCCCTGAAGGCTTAAGCTGTGGTGATACAATTTCTTTCTTTACCTTTGTAGTAGAAGTGCAGGGAAAGTTGTTTTCTGATCTCTCTGGAGTGCAAAATGCACTTAGGAAGCTGGCTTTGGAGTACTGGGTCACTTATACAACAACTGACTACACATGAGACTAATAAAAATCGATTCGCCCATTTATATTTTCTCCCACGCTAACTGGCCTTTAGTTTGCCAAGAAGTCTGAGTTTGCTTAGAGTGCTACAAGCACTGTGAGTGTAAATTCCACTTTGTGCATGTTAGACTTTGGTTTCTAACCAATGGGACATCACCCAACATTTGGCTCCAACCCTTATGAAGCACGGATGTCGTGCATTAAACTGGGAACCCCAGTATGGCGCTAAAATGGGAAGTGCAGAATGTGATAACTTGGGTGCCTCTGCTCTACTGAAATATGTAGAACTCAAGTATACCAAGTCCCAACCATTTTCTCAGTTGGTAAATCTGCTTACCTGTTGGAACCCCAGAGTTCTGATTCTTGAATTTAAAATGCTTTGTGTCCTCATAATGTTCTAAGCCTGAGAGTATTGGCTCATCACACTGCATAGCCCAAAGCTAGCTGCTTTTCCCCCTTTCTGACAGCTTAAAATATCCCTAGCTGGTCGTGTGCTATTGCTTTCGAGTACCTGCCTCTACCTGACTCTTCAGATGCCCCTGGAGAACTCATTTCTTTCTTTGTCATCTGGTTATGAAAACTGGTAATGAAAATGTGTGCTTAAACAATGCCAGTGCAATAGGTCCTAAGAGGAAAAATTCAAGCAGACTAGTTTTGGATTTGGGCATTAGGTGAAGAGAAAAGATGGTAATTTTAGTCCAACTGATTTAGGTGTGCACGTGCATGTGTGTGTGCAAGCACATGCACAGATAAGCTAAAAAGTCCTTATGATTGTGAATATACAACTCGTTACCTTTGGGGGGTCATCTGTGGCCAATTTTAAACCACAGGCTGACTTCTCTTTGTCCCCGCTCCATCAAAGCTTTAAAAGGGACCAGGACCATCTTCACGCTTAGAAGGGCCCCATACTTGGTTTAAGGTTCTCCTGTCACTGTCTTGAAATCCTTAGTACTTTTTTAACAAGAGGCTGGGTATTTTCATTTAACACTGGGCCCTGCAAATTATGCAGCTGGTCCTGATGGGGATGCCCTTCTACCCTGCCATCAGCTGGTGAAGACTCTTGGAATGCAAACTCATTTTAGTATTAGCCCTAACCAAGCACTATTAGCAAGGGAGATCAATAGGAAGCAGGAAAGACTAATCATACAGTGGAAATGATTTCTAAAGGGAAATTAGTTTGGGATCATCTGGTTCAATGCTGTTCTCTATTAAGATGGATAGAAACACAGAATTTCAGTGGTGAAGAGGATCTCAAAGGTAATCTAGTTCAGGTTACACGTGTGGCACAAATCATTGCTGTCTACAATCTCCTTGATATCTTATCATGTCCCCAGTGCTTTGCTAAAACAACTCTGGTATAGTGGAGATAACTGGTTTCAGACCTAGAGTCAGAAGAGACTTCAATTCTTGGGTCTGCCATTAACTAGCTGTGTGGTTGCAGGCATATTATTCTCCATCTCTGGGAGTCTGTTCTTCATTGTAACAAAGGAGGGGAGAGGATGGACTAGAATTGGTGGTTCTTAGACCCTTTTGGGTCAGGGAACCTTTTGTTATGAATGTGATAAAAGTTATGGATCTTCCTCCTAGAAAAACGCATATGCACACAAAATTTTAAATATAATTCTAGGGGGTTCACGGATCTCCTGAAGTCTAAATAAAGATCTCAGATCAAAGACTGCTGTACTAGATAATTCTTACAGTCCCCCTTTAGCATTTCACTCTATGATTCTAAAGTGCATTCTTTCAAGATTGCATTTGATCAGTTCAAGTTGGGGAATCAAACCCAAAAGCCAAAGAGAGCACTGTATCTCATGTTGGAAAAATCAGGGGGTGAGAAAGCACACTTAGGGCCATGTTGGTGTGAAGAATAACACAGTTTCTGCTTCTCTTGCCAACACTTAAAAGTCTTGATTAATAAATAATCACAACGATAATGATTACAAGTTCCCTTAAAGCCACATCTCCTTCCCTGCTATTGTCAGGATCTGCCTCTTACACATTTGAAGCCTGATGTGCTCCCCTAGAATCTCTTCTCCGGAAGTTGATTGTGCAGTTTTGCAAGTAAGTAGTGTGCCCTGGTGACCTCCGATGGTGGTTTGGAGCCTGCTTTTTCCCTCTCAGGAGCAAAGATCCTCCCAACTCTGTGGCAGGAAATGCTTATATAAAGTATCCCCAGTGCAATGGTAATGAGACATCCTCTTCACCTCCTCATGTCTGAATTGCTCTCTAGCCCACAACAAAAAAGTGCACTGGCTGCAAACCCCACAATTATATTATTTTTTCCCCTAGTCATAGCAAATAGCAACAAGGCGGCCACTTAATAAGTTCCCTCTAATTTTTATTAGATTTACTTTCTCTTGAGAAAACTCTATGAGCTAATCATGTTATGATTTATACTTAAGACTTGTCCAAAATTCCAACTGACTTTAATGAGAATGGCTGTGTGTGGCTCCTTGCTCAGAGTAACAAGGCAAGGTTTCTTTCTGACAGCAGCCGCTTTAACAGAATCCTGGAACTTGCAGTTGGTGTATGAGAAGGCAGACGTTTCACCCCGCGGAGTTGAGCTGCTCTCCAAATGCATAAGGAACTGGCAAATACAGTAGCAACCAATCCTAGACTTCCTCTCATGGAAGCAGACTGTAACGCACTGAATGCCTACTCTTTTTCATATAATTAAATATGGGGGAAAAAAGGGCTACTCAGGGGTTGGCACTGAAAAGGCTGAGCACCGACATTACACTCTGCCTGGTACTGTGACAGCTGAGTCTCAGTTAACTAAGCAGAGTGGACCCACTACCACTTCCCAGGTGGCCTGGTGCCTATCACATCTGATCATCAACACAGCATGGTGTAGGCAAAGGATTCAGCCTCCAGCATTCTGGAGTGGGGCCTGGGAAGACCAGTGTAATAGGAAGAAAAGAATAATTATTCATCAACATTTCAGAGGCGCTATGGAGGACAGACCAGGCTGGCAGTGAGTGGAGACAGGTGGGGAAGGAGGGGGTCCCGGGCTATACTTCCTAGGGGCTGGTGTAGTGGTCCCATGCTGGTGTGTACATATTGGGAAGGCAGTTGAGAAAGAGCCGTTAATATGGCAGAATACTTTCTCAGAACCATGTGACTGCCTCTCTTGTGACACCCTTAATTCCGTCTGGATTTCTGTCTTCCCATATTCTCTCCCTCACCTTGACACAGAGATATTAATGGGATGTTCCTTAACCAAGAGTCACTGATTGTCAAGATAGCCTTGCTACTTTTGTAGAGGATGCCGTCCTCTGGTCACAGGATTTGCACCTGACTTCACTGTTAGTCATCTTGCAACAACACTGGCTTATAAAGAAGACTTTATTCTACTGGCTTATAAAGAAAGACTGCAGCTTGCTCCCCCAAAGCCTTTTGACATTAGAAAAATAGTAACTGAATTACACTCTACTTATCAGAGCAGCAGCATTAGTGTGATGCAGGGACTGCAAGAAGGTGGAGGGCCACAGCGCTCCTGACACCCGACTTAGTGACTGTGACATTCACCTATAAGGGTTGCAATAGGAGACTGACATTATATAGCCAAGGTAAAGATGCCATGCAATGAAGCTGATGTGCAAAATATGACAAGATTAAGCAGATGATTTTCAACAGCTTCAGGCTAAGGCTTCAGAATTCATAATGGCTGCATTTATGAAGGCAATATATAATTAAAAGTAGTCTGATAGTCAGTGTGAGAAATTTATGTTACCTTCATGAACTCAAGGAACATCTAAAAATAATTTCATCACATTTAAAAGGTAAGTAACAACAAGATCGAAACGTTCTTATTGAAAAGAAATCATTAAATAGAACAAGAAATATTTCCCATTCTTTTAAAATAGTAGACTAATATAAAACAACAACAATAAAAGACGAGAGGCCTAACAAACCAAATGAAGGCCACGGCCACAATAGACAAAAACTACAGATAAAATGCTATCTACTGAGAACGGGTACCTGCTCCCAGAATGACTTCTACTTTCTCCTATTCTCTAGTGATTTCTCATAGGATAGGATAACCCCAGAGACTCCTCAATTTGACACAGTGCCCAGTGGCCTGAAATGCTTTGTTTATCTATTATTCCTGGCTTACTAAGAGTGTCAGAATCAGGTGATGAATTTTTACCAAGTGCCTTTTCAGTACTTATGGAGATATTCACATAGTTTTCTCCTTTAATCTATTGAGGTGGAAAATTCTAGCAATACATTCCCTAACGCTGAACCATCTTTGAGGTCCTAAAATACACTCTACGGTACTTGGTTATGATGTATTATCTTTTTAATGAGTCACTGGATTTGATTTGGTAATATTTTACTTAGGATCTGCACCTTACCAGTTTACAAAAATAACCCTACCAGTTTAAACATCATAGTTCTAAAAGCGACACAGTAGTTGAATGAAGAGAAAATACAGGTAGAAAAGGTAAAAAGCATCCAGGAGTGAGGTAGCCACACAGAGTTTCGGCCAAGAGGTCCTGTACACTGACAACTTATCTTATGAATTTTTTTTTTCGGGCTGCTTTGTCCGAGCCTAGCTGCATAAAAGCGAACCCAGAACCCAGATGACCTGTGTACCACAGAAGGCAGGGTGAACAAATTCACGATATTTAATGAGTACCTCCTGTTGTCAGGCACTGGGAATGTGAGAATGAACAAGATAGCACTCCCGCCAGCGGAGCTCACGTTGCTCACATTCTAGTGAGAGGGACAAATATGAAACAAGACAACACGTACACACACAAATCATGATAACTGCTATGGTGGGAAAGTGCAGGGTATCATGAGACAGCGTAACAAGGGAATTTAAGTTGGAATGGGAAGACAAGAGAAAGCCTCTTCATGTAGAAGGGGTTTACCTCATGAAGAACAGGGAAGAACATTCTAGGCAGAGAGCATGGCATGTGGGCAAGGCTTTGAGGTTTCATATCTTTGGGAGATTGAAAGGTCAGGGTAGCTAGACAGTCAATGTCTGGGGAGTGCATCAAAAACAAATGAAGGGGCTTCCCTGGTGGCGTAGTGGTTGAGAGTCCGCCTGCCGATGCAGGGGATGCGGGTTCGTGCCCCGGTCCGGGAAGATCCCACATGCCGCGGAGCGGCTGGGCCCGTGAGCCATGGCCGCTGAGCCTGCGTCCGGAGCCTGTGCTCCGCAATGGGAGAGGCCACAACAGTGAGAGGCCCATGTACCGGAAAAACAAAAAAAAAAACAAAAAAACAAAAAAAAAAACAAATGAAGAACAATCCCTTCCCCTTCCCCGCTCCCCCGCCCCTCACCCAGTACAAAAGAAGACAAAAGGTTACTATCCTCTAGCAGTATTTAGGCATTTTTCTTTGGGAGGGGGTTTAGGAGATGGATTCACCTTGAAAATGGACTAGTTATCCTTTGAAACAATGTGATTGATTAACGGGGATGCAATACTGTAATGGAAAGAAAGGTGCTGGTTATTTAATGACTCAGCAAACCTTCGCTGAGCAGTTCTACGTGCCAGACAGGTGATTTGCTAAGCACTGCAGACACAGTGGATATTACACAGGGCAGGATAATTCGTCATGTCAGAGAGGCCATACCCTGAAGGGTTACCTGCCTTTTGGAACTTTCATCCATGGCCTCCTTAAAATAATATCACCTTACATTTGCATAACACCTACCATTTTTGTGTATATTACCTAATTTGAAGACTCATGCAAGCTCATGAGGAAGATATATTTACTCCCATTTGATAGATGAGATAATAGACTCAGAGAGGTGAAGTGACTAGTCCAAGGTCATCTGACTAGTAGTAAATGGCAGAACCAGAGCTCAAACCCAGTCACTTCTTAGCAAGTGCCTTTTACTTCTATGCTAGATCACAGCTATTAAGGGAAAGACCCATGATTCAGAAGTGCTTTAAATAAATAACCTTTCATTTGCTCTGAGTTTAAGGTATAAGGATTGGAAGCTAGGGATAACCTTGAAGCAGAAGCACCATGTATCCTGGTTGGCCCAAAACAGTATCCAGTTATGCTATTGTTAACAGCATCCTCTTTCACTCTCAAGAGTATATTGGTTTGAATGACAAATTATATATATCGTCACCTAATCTTGAAGAGATATCACCATAATGCCCTGAGATGGGTTGGTAGCAGGGACTGGGAGGCAAGAACAGTCATAAATGCTGACTTGGAAAATAAACCATATGGTTTGGTAAATCATTTAATTTTTCTGTCTCTTGACTATATTACCTTGCCAATGGCTTTCAAATTCTTATGCCTGAAAGTCATTTAATTGTGACCCAACACACATGTAAAGATACACACACACATACACACACACACACACATATAAGTGAAAGGAAGTTTTCCCAAACCATACTCTCCTCATAGTTTTACATTCTGATCTATTCTATTCTATTCTATTCTATTCTATTCTATTCTATTCTATTCACTTATGTTCTATTCTATTCCATTCCATTCCATTTTATTCCATTAAAAAATATTGATTGACTCACCAAATGGATTTCACAGTCTAATACTGGGTGTGACCAGCAGTTTGAAATGGGCACAGACCACTTGCTTACCAGAGTGTCAACCAAGGGTCATTTAAAAACCCTGGTAAGCTCTAGGTACTCTTCGGAGGGCCAATCTCACATTTTATCAGAAATATTAAAATGGATACAACCCACAACCCATATCCAACACTGAACACATTTCACGTGTAAGTGTGAAAATTGAGTTGGAGTTGACAAGCTGACATAATGCTCCGTTTTGCAGACATTTATTTAAACAATTTATTAATGTTGATTCCTGGTTTTCTTTGCACATTTTGGTGCCAATAAATTTATTTTTCAGGTTGTGAAGATTTTTGTAGGTCCTTGAAAAACTCATATCCTTGGTGCTGTGCCTATAAAGCTGAATGGATAAAACAGCCCTGCTCTCAGTTAATGATTACGAATTCATGAGTGGAGAGAAATGATGAAAGATTATTATCTCTGCTAGCTTCTTTGACAGAAAGCCACTGGGGCGTTGAATTGGGTACTCAGTAAAGTGGGTTGGTCCCTTTAGTGAAGACAGGCAGCAGTAAAAAGGCATGCAGAGCTCAGGACTGGGAGACCTGAGTTTGAATCCCTGCTCTGGAACGGTCTTTTGGCAAGTCACTTGTTGTTTCTGAACCTCAGTTTCCCGCTCTGTAACATGAAGATCATATTCATTGTGCCATACCTATCAGGCAGGAATGTTATAAGGATTAAAATGAGAAAATGTATGTGAAAGAACTTTGTAAATTACGAAGCACTACCCATTTATTATCGAAATATTCAGTGGATGCTATTTTTGTGGCTGCCCAGCCTGCTTAGGTTTTACTGAAGGGAAATTTATGAACACTAAAGCATCATTCTTGGGGATGTTTTGTGTGCACAAAGCAAACTTAGCTTAGCACCTATTACCATTAATGTTCCCCTGTTTCTCTCTAACACAATTTAGACAGACTCCGTTGCGTCGTGAACCTTTAGGAAGTCTAGTTCTCCCTGAAACACCACTCCTTCTTGCCAAACTACTGTACTAAATAATTATGCAATTGTTGTTGCCAATAACCTTGAAGAAAAATAGAATTGTTTATAGCAGTGCTACTAAAGGCGGATGGCTGATTTCCTGCACTTCCAGGACTCCAAACCACTGCAGTTTAATTTAATTAAAATGAAGACCAGGCAGAATGCATTATTATATATTGATAAGGTATGCGGACACAGGCGGACATAGGGAATTATTTTGACAAAATTCACATAATGGATGCAGATCAGAGCCCCTGAACAAGCCAGTTTGTCAAATTAAATAAGCCGTCTCTAGAATTTTAACAGCACTGTGAACTTAAAAATGATTTTTTTTTACACTGTTTTGCAAGCAGCAGAGTTGGGAAAGAAACTAAATAATATACAGTGATTTCCAGACATCACACCTTATTTAGAGCCAGAGAATAAAGCACTAAGGGCAAATTAGTTCAAATGCTCACATGGAGTTTTTAGCAGGGGAGTCTTGTCTGTGTATCAGACACCAAAATCTTTAAGCCGGATGAACTAGTGATTGTGGTTTTTGTATTGCAACCCCGAGGGAGATTTTACTCTTCTTCCACTTGATCAATATTGTACTTGGATTAATCAATCTTATCAGCTGCCATTGATACTTCTCCAAGGAATTAGTTCACACAACCTCTGTTGGTAATTTATTCACTCTGGTATTATCCCTCTAGTTGCAAAATCTGTGTCACTGTAAAAACTGGTGGGATACCCTAGGATCTCCAGTACTCCTTTTCTCATTTTGCCTGTCTCTCAACAATCTGTTCTTCTTTTGTGACACTCTAGGCCTTAGAGATCACACCAATCTCCCACAGCTGAGCCATGGGGGAAACAAGAGTCCCACATTTCACACTAAGTGGGCATTTCAACTTAGATATTCACCATCATTTCCAATTCAGCTTGTTTAAATCTGATCTCTTTCTCTATCACCCAGAAACAGGTGGGAGAGGTTCATATTTAACTGGCATGGGAAGGAAGAAGAGTGGGAGACCTTTCAAGCCATAGTTTTAATCAAAATCCTAGCTATAACTGGGACTGTAAGGATAGTGGTCAAGGTTTGTTTCCTATTGCTGTTGTAACAAATTATGACGAATTTAAAGGCTTCAAGCAAGACAGATTTATCATCTTATAGATAAGGAGGTCAGAAGTCTGAAAAGGGTCTCACTGAGCTAAAATCAAGGGGTCAGTGGGCTGAGTTCCTTCTGGAGGCTCCAAGGCTCCATTTCCTTGCCGTTTCCAGCTTCTAGAGGCCACCCACATTCCTTGGTCCTTGGCTCCCTTCTTTTATCCTCAAAGCCAGCAAAACTGCATCTTGCTGTGCCTTTCTTCTATAGTTATATTATCCTCTAACTCTGACCTACCCTCTGCCTCCCTCTTCCACTTTTAAGGACCCTTGTGATGACAGTGGGCCCACCCGGACAATCCAGGATAATCATTCCATCTCAAGGTCAGCTGATTGGCATCCCTAACCCCATTTGTAACCTTAATTATCTTTTGCCATGTAACATAATATATTTACATCTTTGGGAGGTGGTGGCTATTATTCTTCCTACCAAAAGCCTATACTAGGATTTCTGAATTTGAAGCAAACCTGAGAAGTGTCATATATAGCACCATTGTTAATATCTGGCGCAAAATTTAGTCTGTTTCTTCTAACATCAGTTAAGTGATTAAAAAATATGGCTAGGAGTACAACTAAATGTTTGCTTCTTTGTTTAGATTCAATCGTATCTATTAAGGTGTGAATTCAATGGTAACATACTTGATCTCTTTGTCTCCATCCATTTATCACCTGAACTATTTATTGTCTGTTATGTTCTTAAGGCACTCACAATCCATCTTCAGAGAAGTAGATTGTCCATCTTCATTCTACCACACATCCTAATGCTTTACCACTGTCAAGAAAATTCCCTTAGTCTCCGCGGAGATGGAAAGGGAGACTAGGTAGTAAATAAAATCCCTTTAACCATGATTAAGTTATCAGGAACACTTCCTACAAGGTAAATAATCCATATTCCATCTTAGGTGCCACACCTGAAATTATTTTGGCTGTTTTCCTTGGGATCCTTGCCAATTTTCTTTCTCTACTCTAAAAAAAAAATGTCCCTTAAGTATACATAAAACACCACGAGGAACATTTTTTCCCTCTCCCTTGGACACTTCTGAGTGGGTCAATTGTCTCTTGCTTTTATTACTGTTACTAGCCTTAAAAGGGAACCAACAATATATATTTCAGCATTTTAATTAAGGCCATGTTTATAGTCAGAATGCTGGAGCAAGTTTTGACCAGGAACTTAACTGTAGAAATAGGAAGTAAAACAACATCCATAGGCAAACAATACGGATGAAGCCTTCATCACTGGCGTGTATACTAGAACATCTTTGTTTTTCTTTGTGTTTTAGTTGTTTATTCAATCATCCATGGATATATCAGAAACTAAGTCATTAAGACTGCTTAACTACAACAAGGAGGAAAATTCTAGAATCTTCAGCACTGGGAGTATTTAAAAGGAAGATGTATAACACATTTTTATGCATAAAGTGAGGTTGATAAAATAGTGCAGTCACTGTGGAAAACAGTTTGGCCACTCTTCAACATGTCAAACAACTACCATATGACCTACAGTTCTACTCCTAGGTATATCCCCCAAAGAATTGAAAACAGGTATTCAAACAAATACTTGTATGCAAATGTTAATAGAAGTATTATTCACAATAGCCAAAAAGTGGAAACAACCCATAAGTCCACCAGTTGATGAATGGCTAAATGAAACGTGGTATATCTGTGCAACGGAATATTATTCAGTCATAAAAAGGAATGAAGGACTGACACCTGCTATGACATGGATGAACTTTGGAAACATTATGTCAACTGAAAGAAGTCAGATACAAAAGACCACATATTATATGATTGCATTTGTCTGAAATATCCAGAAAAGGTAAATCCATAGAGACTGAAAGGAGATTGGTGGTTGCCAGGGCCTGGAGGGGAGGGAGGAGTGACTAGTGACTGCTAGTGTCTATAGGGCTACTTTGTGGGGTGTTGAAAATGTTCTGGAATTAGATGTTGGTGATGGTTGTACAACATTGTGATAATACTAAAACCCACTGAATGGTACATTTTAAGTGGGTGAACTTTATGGTATGTGAATTATATCTCAATAAAGCTTTTACTTTTTTAAAAAAGTCAGGCTGAGTTGCATTTATGTGAACCCTAGCAAGAAATGACTGCTAGACACTGTCTTGGTCAGCTCTTCATCAGAGTACTGGGTAAGTTGCTAAGTGTCATAACTTAAGAAAAAAGTAAAAAAATAAAAACAAAAACCCCCCCAAATCTCACAACTTGGCAAGGGTTCTGAGCAAAGCCATAAAGAATTGGAAAACAAAGCCCTATGGAGAAAAGTTAGAGGAATTTTAGATTATTCTAGTGAAGCAAAGGCTTTAGGATAATATCCTGGAGAGGGGAATATGAGGCTTTGAGGAGGCATCAGCCAGGCTGTGATATTTGACTCCCAGCAGGAGTCAGATATCACACTCAGAAGTGTTCACAGTAAAGAGCTGTATGAAGGGACTATTTAAAGAAGCATGAGCAGGGTGAAGGGAATCAACAAGGGTCGTGACCCACCCAGGGACTGGCAACATTGGGAAGCTGTCTGGGCTTGCAGAGAGGGGTAAGGGGAGGGAGTGATACAGGAGACCAGAGAGAGCCTGGGGATTTGGAGGAGGGGCTACTCAACAGGAGCTCCCATCTTCCAGTGTAGTCACTGCCAGAACTGCAGTGAAGCAGGGAGAGGGATAAATACCCTGACCTCTCTCTCCTTCCACCCTGCTGTCTCCTGATGGTGCCATCCATTGACCAAATCAAGAGGGAAGCCAGAGAGCAAAGGAGTCCAGGCAATGTGGTCCACAGAAGCCAGTCTTTCAAAGCACAGAGAAGGTCACAGAAGAGACGGTGTGTGCGTGTGCATGTGTGTGTGTGTCTGCGTGTGTGTGTGTGTGTCTGGGAGGGCAAATGGAGAATAATTAACACAGTACCTACCTGTTAAGCCCACAGCTCCCTTATTAGAGAAGCTGAGGCAACAAACACCTGCATAGGTGCCATGCTTTATACCTTGTGATTCCAATATGCTGACCATACCAGCAACCAGCACTCACTCACCTCATTTAATCCTCATAGCATAAAAACCTGTAACATTCTCTTTATGATACCCGTTTAATAGATGGAAAAACTGTGGCATTTGGAGATTAAGTAATTTACCCAGTGTTGCATAGCTGCTAGTAAGTAGAGAAGGGATGATGTGAACTCAGGGAGGGAGTCTGGCTCCAGAGTTATTCTCTTCATCACTACACTCACTGGACTAGGGATTGGGCAGGACTCCACAGGCTGGCCAGCGACCTCATTGATAGTTAGCCTAACGGTAGAGCTCTGCCTTCGGATGTTCTCTACTGCATGGTGACTGGCTGACAAAACCCAATATTGTAAGAGAGATCTGAATGCAAGATACAGAGCAAGACACCAGATCATGGAGTTGGTAAGAGCTGAGAGAAAAAGAGGGTAGTTAGTACCACAGGACAAGTAATGAGCTCCATCATCACTATGGCTGGGTCACCATGGTGGGAAGCAGTGGACTCTTGCTGCAGAGGGGACAACTAGAGCTGTTGCTCAGCTGATAGAGCAGATGCTGATCTTCTAGGACTACAGTGTATCCCAAGCCAGGCTGCAATTTGATGAGGCCCACCTTTGAGGCTGCTGATGCCTCTTCTTGTTCTTTCCTTACTTTCCCCTGTGTCGTTACAATAATTCCTCACTAACTAAGGCAATCTGAACCACTCCATGGTCCTTGCATTCTAATAAAGCCCAACAGAGATGAGTTGATTATTTAAATATATGAGGGTCTCTTGGGCAAAGAAGAGTCACCAGTCTTTTTTTTTTTTTCCCCTCCCTATGCTTCCCTCTGGAAAGAAAGAGTCTAAGAAATATAGGTCAGTTATATGCGAATTATACCATGATAGACACTTCCAAGGGAGAATATGAAAAGATCTCCTCTGGAGAACTTTAAAAATAGTCTTCTCATCTGTCCAAGGGTGGTTTCCATGAGCTACTGCCTGAAGGCACAAGACTCAATGGCTCCCAACCGTGGTTCCGAAGACCTGTCAGGTCTCTTAGGAAGTTTTCACTGTCTTCTACAGACTTAGAGAAATAAAGACATCGGTGTCTCTCTGCCTATCTGTCTGTCTCTCTGAGCATCAGTATTAGATTGCTTACTACCATTTCTTAAGACAGACTATTCCTTTTTTTGATGCTAAGGTATTCCTCCTTGATGAAATTATGGTACTGGTAGGCAATAGTAGATTGTAGGGGCTTTTTTTTTTCCTTCAAAAAATATTCTTACTTGGCAAAATAAAAAGTTGGCAAATCTGTTTCAGTCTCATTTTAAAAAAATGCCGTTTGTCTGAAGGAATTAAATATCTGAAGATCACAGACCCCCAAGGACCTCTTAAGGTCCCCGCTATTTGTAAGATTCTAGGTTTTAAAGTCAAAAGGACTAGGAAGGCAGGATGACTTTTTATTTAACCTACCACAGTAACAAGTTAATGGAGTCTAACTATCCTAGACATAAAAAATAGTACGTGGAGATGCCTGTAAGTTAAAATTTTGTATTTTCTAAGTGGAAATGACAGTCTAAATGTCAAATATGAAAACATGACCTGAAGAACGCCACACCAAAGGTCACAGTTAGAAGGCAACACTCAGCTCTGGAGACAGTTACAAGTCAGATATTGTGTGATTCCACTGGTATGCAGCCATCATGAAAGAGGAACTAAAATCGTTTTGAAGCAAAAATGTGTCAAAAGGGAACTCTAAACAGGCCCAAAGGGAGTGTTTAAATGAAAAAGTGCCTTAGATCCCTCAAATAGAAGAAAACCCATAATTATTCCAAATACAAATTAATATGCAGCTAGTACTTTCTGTTTTGTGAACACAACACTGCTATTTACACAGAATTATTTCAACATACCCAAAGCCTCTGCCAGGCCCCAAACCTTCTGTCCATAGATGTCGGTCTTGTTCCAAGCAAATGTGTAGACAAGATTAATTGCAGCGGGAAACCACTTCTGTGTGAGTCGCCCTTCCACAGCTACTGTGAGGTGTACTTTTATCATCCCCACGGGAATGGTTGAATGTGTTAAAAGGATCCGAAGCAGGGTTTTATACCCGGGGGTGCGGCTGCTTAGGTAACTCAACCTCACAAAGCTGGAAGGAATGGGGATCTCCTCCTGTACAACCTGAAAGAAAAAAAGTCACATTGGCTCTTATCAGCGGTCACAGGTAGGCAAGGATACTGCATGCTTTTGTCTTAGAAACATGCCAGAGGAGAGAGCTTAAAGGGGTTATGGATGTCAAGGCATTTGGTCTAGAATCTTTGTGAGGCTACATGACCATAGGTTTCGAATTTTGCACCAAATCTGCATGCGGACAAGACGTCTAGCCTATCCTGAGGATTGCTCTCCTTTTTTTCCTGCCAGGAGAGACTGTGAAAATAACAATTTTGGTTTTTCAACAATGTTCCAAAAATTGCTTTGTAGGAGTTGGAGAAGATCACACTGCTGAATGTCAAGGATTTCAGTGCTATGGGTTCCATCAAAGGTTTTTTCTCATATATTCAGACACAAAAGCTTGTTCAATGTGTTAAGTTATATATCACAAACCACTGTTGTAGCTCTTATTCAGGTTAGGCTCTCTAAGAGGAAGGACTCTGGAAGCAGGCCCAGCAAGTGATATTTTATGACAGGTGTCTCTAGAACTAATCTTTCCTGATGCCATCAAACTTGCCTTCTTTGGAGCTTTGCAATGACCCCGAGGGCCAACTTTTTAATCAAATTTTTCTTGCATATTTCTCTGTGTTTGGATGTATCAATAGTTAGCAACAAGTTTTTCCAAGCTGGCACCTGTGACTGAGAAGCAAATAACTCCCATTAACTCCTCTGCAAATCTTTTACAAACGTTGGTCCCAGAGTGAAAATAACTCTTGGCTTCCTTAATTAATTACTATTACTTATTTGTTTATTAGCATGGATGGAGTTAACCAAAGGGGTCACTAAAATTACATCTTGTATTCTTTGTCTTTATTCCCGTCTTGACCCTAGGTTCTTCATGACCACCTAGAGGGGTGGGATAGGGAGGGTGGGAGGGAGGGAGACGCAAGAGGGAAGAGATATGGGGACATATGTATATGTACAGCTGATTCACTTTGTTATAAAGCAGAAACTAACACACCATTGTAAAGCAATTATACTCCAATAAAGATGTTGAAAAAAAAAAGAAAAATGCTCAGGAATCCTAATATATGAAGTTTCAAAAATGTCTTCCTCTGACTATAAAGCTTGAACACTTAGAAAGCAGTTTTAGAGAAAATGCATAGGCTTGACAACTACCTTTACTAAACACAGCTAAACAAGAGGAGTTGTCATGACTTCTAAGAACAATGACAGCGGACGCAATTTAGACAGTGGGAGAAAACTAGATTTCTTAAGGAGCTTTAATTTCAGAACCACAAATGGTCCCACCTCATTGATTATACTGTTATCACTATTGAGCCAGCAAGCTCTGTTCTTTTGAACACAGTGTTCATCAGGTCAAGGTTTGGGGTCTAATCCTCATGACAGCTAGTTCATCTTGCTTTGTTCCATGGCCAGAGATAGCACCTTATAACCCCGGCCAATCACCTTGCAAATGTGTGCCAGAGAGATTACATTTGAAGGCTTCTCTTGGAAAATGAAGGGCAGC